>NC_051161.1:63311995-63377565 GCF_013339745.2 Dermacentor silvarum
CTGCTGATGATGATGATTTATTGGCATCCCCTTTGAAACGGGGCGGCGACAAATAGTCACCTAGCCTGCTTGATTTAATGAGGTATACTATACATGTTCTTTATCTAGCATTTTTGTATACCTCTCATTATTATTTTTCTTTTTGAAAAATTTACCTTGTGCCGCTGCCTATGATTTTAAGAGATCAGGTCGTATCCATCTTTTCCCTGCTTTTTGTCCACCAGTACTCCAATCGTCTCTTGCTGATCTCTACGGCGAGAGCCATCTGGTAGCGCTGCAAGGAAGCCAGCGGCGCACGAGGCGCGCGCCTTCCGCTGTGATTGGTTGAGCTTTTGGCTACGGAGACGAAGAAATCCCGAGATCCTAGTCATATACAGCTTCGCTGTAAAAGTCAGTGGCAAAACTTCCCAACCTTCCCAAAGAGTGCCGCCAGTGCTGTTGCAGGTGTCGCACCCTGTTGGTGCATGAGATTAGGTTTTGAATGAGGCCGACGGGAAACCGTCGGCGTTAGGAAAACGCGCCAAGTGTCCCAGCGCGCTGGCTTGTACGCAACGTGGGAACTTCTTAAAGGGACACCAAAGGCAAATACTAAGTCGACGTGTACTATTAAAATGATAATCCAGAAACCTCACATCGCTTATTTCGTGTCAAGAAAAGACTTAGGCCCGTATTCACAAACGTAACTTAAGTAGGGCGTCAATAAGTGCAGGAAAAGTATAAGTGTTAGGAAAGTTTTAGGAGAGTATTTCAAAAATAACACTTAATTATCACTTTCAAAAGTAAGACTTTTCGGGACAAGTATGTCGTCTGATGTCGAGGATGCCTACATAATTTACGTGTACGATCGGTTCAATCGTTAAAAAAAATGTGTTTTCAACCCGCGCGGACGATGGAAAAAAAGAATAAAAGACAGAAAAAAGCATATCGGTGTGCCTCATCCTCCGTAATATCTTGCACATGTCCAGTGAAATGGGCAAAGTCGACGAGGTCGCCATAGCAGTCGGCCATCTTGCTTGCTAGGCGACAGTAGGGTGGCGAGAATGTGGGTGGCCATTCGCTAGGGTGGCCATTCTAGCCACCCTAGTGAGAGTAGCGAAGGTCGCACTTAAGGTTGCCAATGGCTGTACTTTACTTTCCGGCATTCAAGTGTCGATTAAAGTTTACCTTAAATATAAGATTTGTCTATGAAACGCGTTAAGCATCGACTGGCTACTTAGTTAAGTAAGTTCCGTTTGTGAATACGGGCCTTAGTTTGCGAGAAAGTACCATCTGGAAGGTCCGCATACCTTTAGCGCAATTCAAATCGCCCGCCCCCGAGCGGGGAGTGGTGACGTTGCGTACGCCGTCACCGCTATTTACTGCCGTTAGAGTGTACTAGAATGGGAGAGTGGGTCCAGCTGACGCCTTGGCAAGTGCCTAGGATGATGCAAAAAACGCTGAAATTGCGACGGCGCTGCCGTCGCTTTATCCTGAAGCTCCGGCTGTTGCAACAGCGCCCATTGGCCGAGACGAGCTCACGGGTTGAGTAGCTGTCGTCTCGTCTGCTCGACGCACCGTCGTTGTTGCGTCGTTTGCATCGTTTCCGTCCCTCTTTCTCCGTTTTATTGACTATACAGGACCGTGGCAGCTCTTCTTGTGCTTCGGCTTGAAGGGTTTGGTGCCCGAACGAGAAGAAAACCTTCGGCGCGGACGAGGTGGCAACATCTACGCTGGCTAGCTGGGTCACCGCAGCCAACTCTGTCTTTATGGTGATGGTAGCCTGGTCTCGCATAAAACTGTCTGGGATTCATGATAGCTTAAACCTTGGGATCATGCAACTGGCGACAACTAGCCGGCATGTAGGAAAGCAGTTACAGGAGGGAGCGTCATGTGACAATCTTGAAGCCTAGTCATAAAAACATATAACGGAGAACTCACGAAAAAATGCACCATAGTCACGTGGCAGGCAAGCGGTAGTTCTTTGCGCCTCACGCGGTCACTCATCCGCCCTGCATGATGTGCTGCGTACGTACGTGCGCTTGTTCAGTGCCGTCGAACGTTTACAGAAGGAACGCCGTTTCCTCTGCCGTTCCTTCGTAAGCCTAGCTAGTTACCGTAACAGTTCCACCGACCCTTATCGGAACGGTGGCGTTCCTCCCAAAAGGAACTACTTCCAGGAACGCCGTTCCGTACAACGCTGGTGTTTTCCGGGGCTTCCCATACTGCTTGCTATCCCCTTCTCGTATAGAATTAAACATTTCTGTCCTAGGTTTAATGGCTACTTTCTTTGTATGGCGTATGGAGAGCGGCGAAAGCGGACGGGCTCGAAGAATGTTTTGCGCCGGCGCGCGTATACTGTTATCGCGGACAACGGGTCATTCGTCACTGTACACCGGATGGCAGCTATCAACCGCGCACACAATGGGCTTCAACTGCGCATTCTCGTCCTTTATTGAGAAAAAGGTTTCCTGGCTTCATATGGAATTTTTCGATTACGCAATAAAATAAAGAGAAAAATTCCAGCAGGACCACATCGAGACGAATGTCGACGTTAATGCGATTAGCGCTGCAGCAGTCTATATAGCGACACAACATCTCGCCACCGCAGAGACACGTCACGTGCGTATGCAGCCGGATTTCTTTCTGGACACGCAGCGACATCTAGCGCAGCCGCCGCGAAGTCCACGCGTAGCGCGGGTTTATCATTCAAGCAAGGTTATCTGAATAGATATCACGCTGGTTCGACTCCGAACGGCACCGGAGATTATTTTTGCCATTCAAGAGCGACAAATACCCGGTGGCGCACATCCAGTGGTCTAAAATGGCGCCAAGGAGGTTCACTGATGAGCGGCACATAGCCATGGCCAGTGACCCAGTCGGCTATAGACAACGGCATCAGGCTTCCGTGCAGGGGAACCAGTATCTGAACGAAGTTCCATCAAACATATGGATTATTATTATTTATTTATTTATTTATTTATTTATTTATTTATTTATTTATTTATTTATTTATTTATTTATTTATTTATTGTGGCACGCTTTTAATTAGTTGTGGGAGCACAGCGTTTTGGCGTCAGTGTACACCAATACCTCTTCTTCGTGTGAGCTTGTGCAGTCAATATAGCTGTTAGATCATCTACAAAGTGCTGCAAGAAAGCTTCGCTTCGTGTAGTACGCATTCATATTTACCCATTTCATTTGTTACATACACTCTACTTTTTCCAACAGTGAAGTCTCAAACTTGATCAAAGCCTGATGTCTATAACATCGCATTGTTACAGTACATACAAGAAATAACAATATACGGTGTCTGCACCTATTTCTAAAAACTTACATGCATCGCATTTTGGCATACAACGTCCCAGTAACACTAAACATGTGAAAATGCAGCCGGTTAAAATAAAAAACAGTTG
The DNA here is from genome assembly GCF_013339745.2 of Dermacentor silvarum. Lineage (NCBI taxonomy): Eukaryota > Metazoa > Arthropoda > Arachnida > Ixodida > Ixodidae > Dermacentor > Dermacentor silvarum. The sequence continues at coordinate 63,315,388 of NC_051161.1, forward strand.
CGTTCTTAGAAAATGACCATAAATAATTGCACTGTGCTGTTTGCAAGTCATATTTATTTTTACTTTCTGATGCTACATTTCAAGCGTAAGTGTGCTATTGTTGAACATGTATTATACATTGTAATTTGCTTGCTTTCATTTTGCCTCTCGTATCTTGCACTGTTCACTGTGCACTCTGCAAATGTGCACAGTTGCTGCCATGCAAGGTTAAGCTGGTCCCCGCCGAAGTGCATTCACGGCTTTTAGCCCAGCAGACTTTCCAGCGTATATTCCTAGTAATCTCATTTTGATGTGCAATATCCTCGGATTGGCGTGCATGTGCACATTTCTGAAGGTATTTAATCCAATAGCATCATACAGATCAAACTGGAGATTTAACGTATGCCATTACCCGGAGCCAGTTGTCCGCAAAGGTGTGGGTGCATCAGTTCTTGAAATTTATGATACGATAACGATACTTTGAATGGGCTCTCACAAGTGCATGAACATGACGGCATTGTGCACACCAAAACATGGCTTTCGGCGATGAAGGAAGGTATGTCCTCGGTGGAGCAAATCGTTAAATGGACAACGACGGAACGGGAACGGAGGAGTGGTGCGACCTTGAGAGACACGCGACAGCAGAAGCGACTGCACTTGCGCGAGTGTACAAGTGCCGTCGCACTTGCACGACAATGTTCCCCATTGCGAAAGGTCGTTGTGATAAAGAGACAGCTGTGTTTCACACGTGTATGTGGGCGGGCGCGGTTATGTAGAGAGGAGTATGGTCAACGCTCATCGAGTTCTGTGGTGATAACTGCAAATGTTTGTGTTGTGGAGTAGTAGCCGTGGCACGCACGAATCGTGTTTAACAGGGACAGCTGTTGTGCCAGAAGTAGCAGCAGCAGATAATGAGGTCATAACCAGACAGATCACGACGCAGAAGTGGTCATGCGTATATAGGGATCCAAACGAGGCCCTATAGCCCACGGGGCGTGTCGTGGGCAAGGCCGACAAGTAGACGACCGTCCAGAATGGAAAGCAAGAAAGAACTGATTTTTTTTATTCCCACGAGCGCGTGCCTCAAGGAACCTGAACATGGCGCAGGAGCGTGGCCAAGTGGGGGCGGCAACCGAGGAAGTACGAAGGAGCCGCTACATGCACATGTCGGTAGATAATCGTCGAATAATGTGATCACATAACGCTATTACTGCGACTGTGAACTATGCCCGACAGTGCCGACGGGCATGGTTAAAAGTTGCATTAAACTTCTCGACAAAGTTACAACTGTGTCGTATTGTTTTGTAGTTCTAATGAACTTTTTTACGTCTCGCTTTCCGACTAACGGTTTCGAAAAATACCACCCATAGGGTGGGCGCAGCGCATGAGGCAGCGCATGCGCTATGCGACAGGCCACGCAGGCAGCCACGGCTGGGCTCGAGGAGGAGACGCCCGCTCTCCTCCCACAGCACGGCCTCGGAGCGCCGCGTGTTATATCACGTGACCTCAAACATTGGCCGCGCATCAAGCCAACATCCTTCTCGGCCTGCCCTCGCATCCTTGCCATCACACACACAGCACGTGTGGCACGCAGGCTGCTCATTCTCTTAGCGCAGGGACTTTATTTGGGACAGCACGGCGACGGTGACAGTGCACCTGCAATGTCCCTATAATTGCTATCACGAAATGAGAAACGACCCTAATCCTTGACTTAGGTGTCTGTTAGTGGCACTCGCACCTCGGCATTGGTGTACCCTGGTGTACTGTTTGGGTTAACTGTGTTTTCCTTGTTCTTTCTAACTTTGTGTTATTAAAGTGAAATACGACACAGACATAGGTAATGCTGGTGAATTCTTGATGTAAACGATGTAAACTACACTACACTACACTACACTACACTACACTACACTACACTACACTGGACCCGGGGTCCTCGTCGTCTACTTCCATGGCGAACGGAACGGGCGGGAAACCGAACTCGGAAAAGCGAGGGAACGGAACTGGCGGGGAACCGCCACGCACATGGAGCCATGCCGTTACTGATGTGGTGGGTATGTAAAATGTACGATTGTGTACTTTGGTACACGGTAATTAGACTTACCTTAATTCTTTATGATTATTCCTGACACCTAAATAGCAACTTTACTGTACTAAATCTGCGCTTTGATGTAGGACGAACTTGCTTGCGGATTCCGTTTTTTGTCAAAACTATTGTGGAATGGAATCAGCTGTGTGAAGAGCAAGTGTGCTGTACGAATGTAGTGTTTGTTTTTTCTCTTTCTCTCTCTTGTAACCCCCCTGCTTTATTATGTCTTCGGGCAATGCGGGGTAATTCTTGAATAAAGAATATCTATCATCATTCATAAGTACATCCATCGATATCCACCTATTTTTATTTTTCTATGATTTATTTTTAATTTCGTCCCACCTCTGTGACAAACCGGAAGTCGGTCCCTAACCGGAAGTTGCTGCGCAAGCAATAAAGAGTATCACTCGGTGCTCGTGCCACTAATAAATATTTGCACCCTTTAGAACTTATACTGTCCCTCAATAGTAGTCATCTGTCAATTGTGGCACTGCTAAGCACGAGGTCGCGGCACCAAATCCCGGCCGCGGTGGCCGCATTTCGATGGGATCGAAACGCAACAACGCCCGTGCACCGTGACTTTGGTGCACGTTCATGATTCTCAGGTAGTCAAAATCTATCTGGAGTCCGTCATGCACTACGGATTAGTTATCAATTCCGTACCATTCATTTCTTTAACACTGCGCTCCCGTTACTTTCAGGTCACGAACAGCATGCAGAAAAGGAAGTCTACTAAAAATTAACGGCGATTATTGCTAGGGGAGAAGATACGCACACGAAGGTGAAAAAAAATTAAGTGCTTTGTGGATGCTTGCCTTTTAAGTGGACAATCGCCTTCAACACTAGCTGCAACGCGGATTCTGTGGTCGAAAAACCTCCCAGGAATGTACGGCTGCGCCGGCATACGAGAAATTGAAGAACACCGTTCCAATTACTGCTATTTATTAAACCAGTCTTTCGCACGCGGCGCCGCCGTGCAGTCTTAAGAGCCCCTTCGACCACAGACACCGTCGTGCTGCAGCTAGTATTGAACGCGACTGTACATGCATGCCGTCTGTCAAGATCCGCGGTGTCCAAGCAGACGTCGGAACAACGCGACAAAGGAAGAACGACGTCAAACAAGAGCCAAATGTCGCCGCCAAAGTAACACATCCGCAAGACCGGCTGAAGCGGATTGTGCCCAGAAAGCTAGCTGCAGCAGAGCTGAGCGCCTGACCCCGTCAGCGTTTATCAGCAACTATCGGAAATCGAACAGCGGGCAGGTTGCTGATGCCAGAAGCTCGGTGCCAAGTGCCAATCTCCTGCTTCACTAGTGCCGGCAGCACAAATCTTGGGCTTCGGGGAACCATAAACGTTCTTCATATTCTCAGACTAATAAGGTACATAAGATAACGCATACGGCACACATAAGGTGACACATAAGGTATACGACTTACGTTTGCAGGAGACCAGCACGGGTTTCCTTTGTACCCAGAGTAAAGCATAGAAAGGCGGGTGCACAGCGCTGCATTGGTCGCACTATGCCGGCATTCTATAGACTCAAATGCGATAGCATACATATGTACTCACAATCTCGCTCGATCTCGAGGTCATCATAAGCGCGCGGCGCGATGGTGGACAGGGCGTGACGGGCACTGTTCCACGTTGCTTCGGCACGCAGATTTTCGTTTTCATTACATCATTATCCAGATAACCAGACACCCATTTGCCTAGGAGACCGGGCGTAAAGGCACAGCACCCGTGGTCCCGTACTTCCAACCATGTCGCCCCATTTGCACACATTTACACACATACCACCTTACATCGCCCCATTTCCACACAAAAAAAATTAATAGGGGGGGGGGGGGGGGGGGGCGTTAGGCTCCAGAATTGCGCAGCGGGCTATGAGAGGCGCCGTATAGTAGGGAAAGAAGTCAGGAAAAAAATATATGGCGACAAGATACTAGAAGTATACAGGTTAGACGTAAAGATGAAATATCAATTATTTACACAAGAAAAACATGCTGAGAATTGCAAAATAACACCTTACAACACTTTACACCCAAGGAAAAAAATATTGTTGTACAGACGCTACAGATGTACACATGATGCATACGCGATAGATGTATACATAATTGAAGAAGCTACAAACTTGGCGTGAAGTTACCTATGTGTTGTTATTAATAAATGTACTGTCTCTGCCGTCTCTTACTTCCTCGTAGTGTACGCCTTAAAATGAAAGCGCCCGTTAAGAACGTGATAAGAAAGACACGTTTCGAGCTTGCAATCCGGTCGTGCCAAAAGTCAACAAAACACCACGGAGCGAGACGACCACTCAAAAAACGATCATACTCATCCTCTAGCTACATTGGCCTGATGCTTACACTGCCCTAAGCGTGCAAACAGCGGCCCGGGAAGTGATGAAGGCCGGTGTTTTGTAACGTTCCATTTCATTTTACAGACTTTCTCAACCTGGGTCGCACCGAGTGCCGACGATCTGCCGGCGCCAACAGCGGCAAGTCGTCGTTCAAGCCAACGGAGAAGGTCGGAATTCTGGAAAATTAAATGTACAGTTTAAATACCATGTGTTCCAGCTAACGTTAGCCAAGCTATTCAAATAATAAAGAGACTAAGAAACGACGCTGCAAGATACGATTATAACACCTACTGTGCTCGGTCAACGTCGGTCTTAATATCATATCTCGCACCATTCCATTTTAAAACTTCTTTTTTCTTTAATACTTTGGCTAACGTTACCTGGGACACCCTATATACAGCCACAGAAAGAAGCGTTGAAATCAACTGACTGTGACCACCTCGTATAAGGAAAGCAATGCCGAGGAGGAGAATGAAAGCGATAAAACTGAAATGAAACGCATTTTGCCAGTCACTAGGACGTATACTCCCCTGAGCAAAAGTATACGAATCAGGGATTTCACGATAAAGCCGATTTTCTTCTCCGCCTGCAATTGGAAGTTGAAATCGAGGACTGCACTGTTCAAATTTGTCATTGCGAACTTCCAGTGCACTCCTCAATTTCAGCTTGTGCGTCTGAATTACAAATAGATTGTTTTTACGGCGATCTTGTGGTTAAGCTCACGGGTATTCGTACCTCTGCGCGTACATTATGCTTTAGAGCTCATAAACAACCCTAAGAGGCATCGATTATTCTAGTCAGTACAACGTCAATAGTCACTCTGAACTTTTCAGTCAACTGTCTTCTACGGCAGCGGTTGCAAAACCGCGGTGCGCGGGCCCCTATAAAAGTCCTGGAAATGTATTCAAGGGGGTCCGCGGAAACATGCCATAAGCCAGTCCGACCTCAAAAGGGCCTGCGAAATGTACCATGCGGTATCTGCAACGACTCATCTGAGTGAAGCAGCATTCAGTGAAGATAATAAGCAGCACGACAAATGCTGAACTGCGTTGCGATGTGGGCTACAACCTCTTTGCCATGGCAGCCACGTCGCTTTCTGAAGATAATTATGATAAGTACGTCGCTTTCTGAAGTAATTATGATAAGTAAGATAAGTAACTTAATTATGAAACAGCGCCAGGGACGCAGACAGCGTAAAGAAATAACAGCACGGTGCGCTGACTTTATAGTTTATTCAAGATAAAGAAAATACAAATCTTTCAAGAACGCCACTTGGCGGTCAGAAAACATAAACGGCATATCAAAGCAATTATGTTTTCCCCTTTTCATGAAAACATGCAAAGAGGAAGAAATGGGAAAAGAGAATGAGAGTAACATGCCGAAGAGTTAAGATGTCACCTTGGCAGCGCAAGATATACTACACATTGTCTTATGGCACGAGATTGATCTACGTTTCCCTGCACGTGATTTTGCCTAAGGTCTCCGCGCAATATTTCTGTGTGTCAAGGAGTCTGCGAGATATTCACGATGAACTATTACTTTATGAAATTTACAAAAAAATCTAAAACGCATTCGCAAACGTATAATATCTGTACGATCTCTAAAGAATGGCTGTCAACATTTGTTTTTGTAAGGCCTGAAATGCACCCGAAGCTATAGCGCGCAAGCGTACAAGCATAAATATACCGATCTCATTTAGGGTAGTTTGAGCGACAATCAAAAGAATGCTTTTTTTCCAGGGACCCAGTGTTTAAAACAAAACATGGCGGCCATAACGTCACTTCCGGGGTTTTCAGTACGCTAAAGTATGACCTTCGAGATTAATTTCAGTTACACTGAGGGAGTCGTCGGTAGGGGTGCAGTGTGGGCAACATGTGTACCGCATAAGTTTATTTCGCAAGCAGCTAACACACATTGCGTGCTAGCTGTGCGTAATTCCTTGCATAGAGGCATGTTCCGTCATATCCGCAAATTTGTACATTCTAACGGGCTTCCCGGAATACCATTGTGGCATTCGCCGTCCCAGTCGTCCATTTCGACATCGTATAACGCCCAGAAACCGGCCCTGCCCGCAGCGTGGGCGTCTTTCAGGCGTCGAGACACACGTTGAATCTGAAAAAATGATCGGCGAGGGATTCGGTCGAGAAAAGTATTCATTTTTAAAGCATTCCAAAGTGCACTGACCGACCAGATATGTAGCCAAAACGTTTGTATCAGTTTTGTAGATATGTTGATATAAAACCTTTCATTTTACTCAAAAAACCATCGCGAAAAGCCGTGTCTCGCACAAAATAAGGACTGGGCCTCGCTCCTGCCATCCGCGCAATTCGAAAAAAAATTGAGCGTTGCACAGACGCACAAGACACAGGATCGCACTGGCCTGTCCTCTAAGAAAACTCCCAGTAACCCGCTCGTTATTCACTGTCGACTAACAGCGCCGTTCAAAAATTAGTTCAGCGATAAATATTTGGCTAGGCGTTGTACTTGAAACACGTGCATCTTCGTAAACGAGGCCGCTAAAATTACTTGGCGTCGATTCAGCATGCTATACTAGCATGCGCGGATAGAAGGCGACAAAGAAAAGAAGGCAAGGAGACGTGGTCAGAATAATCGCCAATTTTTGCGCTTTTAAACAGAACCCGCACGCTCTAGACGAAGCAGTTTTAAACACTGACTTTTTTTTAACCAGGGCTACAAAGGATCCAGGGACTCCAATCCAAATTAAAGCCCGATAAACCGGAGTTCTTAACAGGCGCAAACTAAATCACGCATAATACCAGATATTAACAATTGTGATATCCAAACATATATCCGCCAGTAGGTATAACGCGGAGAATCCTGTTTCTTTTATTCCCTTTTCCGCCAGAAGGAGTCAAACGCATTCCGAACCTCGTGGTCAGCATCGGGACGTTATAGTAACGTTGCTGAGATACCGCACCGGTGATTAAACACTAATTAAACAACAAAGTACACACCACTCACCTTGAAAGAAATGGATTCCGGCGTCTCATACGAGCGCCACGTGGATTTATTCAAGTCGTAGTCGTAGCCAATCCCAGCTTCGCCGCGTTTTCCAATTGTGAAGTTTGTCTTGCAAACCTGTAAAAAAAAAAAAAAAAAAGTTCACAGATATGCCATAAATACATTTTTTTTCCGGTACCTGAAGCGTGTAGGTTCTGCCTGACAAAGCAGCGACAGCGACAACTGTCTCGGAAGCGTCTAACAAGCTACGTACTTGTTTCTCGTTTTACGTCTACCTGTCCCACAGAACTCTTTTCCCGCCATGTGCTGGACACATATATTACAACGCGGAAAGGATTAAATCTAGCCAAGCTGGTAACTATGAAATCAGTTGGAAGTCAGATAGACGCCGCGAACTGATAAGTGGTGTTACAATAACGACCTTATGATAAAATAACGTTAGTGACCCCTATGCTCTCATTTAACCTGCGACAACCGACCTCCTACAAACCATCACGCTAGAAGCCATATGTGAAGGATATGGTCCGTTCTCGTAATAACTTTATACTGTGTAGCTTCAGCTGCTGCGTGGTCAACCAAGCAAGTACGCTATACGTAGGTAGACAAGTGGCATGATTGTACGCATTTTCAAGCGAATTGACCCTGAAGTCATACTCGCCGTGATGGCATTTGTGTTGCGCCGCTAATCCCGTGGGTGCGGGATCAAATCCAAGCCGCGGCTTCCGCATTTCGATGGGGGCGAAATGAAAAAAAAAAAGAAAAAGAAAAACCCGCGTACAATGCATGTGGTGCACGCTAAAAAAAAAGAAAAAAAAACCCAGGTGGTCAAAATTACTTCGGAGTCCCCCACTACGGCGTGCCTCATAATCAGATCGTGGTTCTGGTTCGTAATACACCAGAATTTAATTCGTAATTTCACGCTGAACAGATGTATTGTTACAAGGTTCGGTCAGCACGAGACGCAAATATATATATATATATATATATTCAGCGCCATTCCACTCTGTGAAGGTGGGTGACCAGCGAAGCTGTGTATGTGGTGATTGGCTGTTGTTCCGGTCAAACGTTCCAAGTTTGCGGGATCGGGGCCACATGGACGGTTCGCATTTCTCTCCGACTCGCGGTCCTGGCGGGCAGCACGCTTACGTTTGGCGTGCGCGACCCGTTCATCGTCGGTGGCCTCCTTCCGCCGCCGCCGCGCCCATTCCTTTTTCTGTTGACGCCGTCGTTCTTGGTAGGCACGCTGTTCTTCAGACCGTACAACACGCGGCTTACCCATTTCACAGTCAGAGCAGAACTGAGGAAAGGAGCCTACGTAGAGCATGACGTCAGTAGACAGAAGAGACTCAGATTGGTAGGCACTAGTTTGAATACGCGGGAGGGCAGCTATAGTGCGAACGTAGACATGGACGACACGGGTCAAAGTGTAGTATCTGTTCTTATCAGCTTAATATTTGATACGGGTCGTATTTGGACCCAAGATATTAAACTTAGTTTTACAAGTTGGCGGGGTGCCTGAAGCCTGCGTCACCTCCACAGCGGGTCGGCCCGGTATTGCACTATCTTCAGGATTATTGGTCTACGGACATCGATGCACTGGTACCTAGCCATATACAGCTTCACTGTAAAAACAAGACCAGTACTTAGCACCACTTGGTATGAGTTAATGGCATCTCCGGGTGGTCGTTGGTTTCTAGCACTCTGGAACGCACCCAAAGGCCCATCTTGTTCGCATGGTCAGAAAAGGAACGCTCCGGCTACATTCGGATGGTCTCATGATCGAGCGCTCAGAGGCTCCCCCAGTTTTGCCGTCCGAGCAGCGGACGGCAAAACTGTGCGGCAAATCTGGGCGCTTTCCGGCCACGTGACCGTGCCCCGGCTTTTTCGTGGTTCACGGCGACGACACTTATCATCGGCTGCGGCGGTGGCCACGTTACAGGAAGTTCCCCTCAGCTTTCACTTCCTTCCCTCTCACTTTTCCGGCTGTTCGGTTGGCGCAAGATATTTCTTACTTGGATCCACAATGCCTCCGGAATCTGTACGCACGGGTTCAAAGGATCACAGCGACCATCCAATGATACCATAAGTATGCGATTGCATACTGACGTCTCGATAATATCGCGCCCGTGCGTCACGGGCAACCTTGCAAACCCTAATTTGTCAAATTGACGCTGTAGCTCGTATTTCTTGCAAACGTGCGATTCCGTGCACAGTGTGGCGCGCTCGAGTACGTTCAGTTCAAAACGCATCCAGTTTTCTGTTCATCATCATCATCATCAGCAGCAGCAGCCTATATTTATGCCCACTACAGGACGAAGGTCTCTCCCTGCGATTTTCAATTACCCCTGTCTTGCGCTAGCTGATTCCAACTTGCGCCTTTCTGTTTTCTGTTAAATACCTCTAAAGAGGGTGAGTACGGGCAGGGCGAATACGCGGTGCTCATCTTTAAGTTTTCGGGAAATTTTAAAAATGGCCTGTGGCAGATACCATAATTCTTGTTCTTGAGCCGGGTTGTTCGAAGAGGCGGACCTTACTAGTGAGGTAAATCGTAGCACGTATTTAACTAATGAACAAGATTTCACAAATTAACTATAATAATTACTTTACATATTGCAATTTACGAATTGTAGTGGGTGAGTTTGCAAGACGTATCCACTTCAAAGAAATCTCCAGGATGACACCAGTTTCGAAATATTACTTCCCAAAGTGTGGGACGAAATACATGGGCGTTCCAGTTCTTTTGCGCTTCAATGCATAAAATAGCGTTTCTTTTTTTTTTTTTTTTTAGGCGGAAGTGGAACAGCAGTGCATTTTTAAGGCGTGCTTGATGGCAGGATATCTCCAAACTGGTGTCATTCTGCAAATTAATTCCAAGTTGGTACGCCTTGCAAACTCACCGGCTACGATTCGTAAATTGCAATATGTGCCGTAAAGTAATTATTGGTAAGTTATTAGTGAATATTTTAAAACGTCTGGCGCGTGCATCACGAGCCAGTTTCTCGAGTTCTTTCCTTGCGACAGCTCGAGCTTTGAGACGCTGTGTTAGGCTACACTGCTTTCGAGATCTTCCCATACTCTGATACATACCAACTGTATTGCCTTGGAGATCGGCCCACATTTCCCGTTAGAGAACTCGAAAGTGGGTAACGTTCGCCTAAAATGCCATCGTATTAAAACCCATGCACCAAAATGTGCGTGTTATCTGTAAGCGTGCATTATTCCTTCGTGAAGAGTTACGGGCAGCGAACCTGCCAAATCGATTTAAAAGCCTGCGGTAAATCAAATCAAATCAATTTTATTCTCCAGTTTACATCGCGATCACAACGCGATCCTTGCAGAGCCCGCAAGCTGCTGCACTCCCAAATTTCCTTCTGTCGCACGCCCTCCTTTCTCGCCCTACCTCAACGCAACCAGTGGCGCTAACAAAAAGTTGTCGCAGTTTCACCTGAAAGGCGAAGCATCAATTGCGATAGCAAATTTGTAGAGAGCTATACGGAGGGGCTTAATCAGCTGTATAAACTTGGACATGCAGCAGCACCGGCCACACGCAGAACTGTTGTCGACGCCGTCGGCGTTTTGCCCCGCGTTCGCACAAAATGCGTGCGGCGTTGGTGACTGTTGCCGGAGCCTGTGATATAAATAGGCACTTGGTGCCGCAGCTAAACGTCGCCTGCCTTCCCTCCCCCTCCCCCCGTGACCTTTCGCGCGTCGGAAGAAGGCGCGTTTGCTCTACATATATGGTGATTGTAAAGGAGGAAAGAGACGCCTACTTCTGCAGCCCTTAAAGGAGCACGGCGCAGAACGCGCGTTTGTTCTCCGCCGTGGGTTCACTGCACTCACCGTGAAAGCGCGCGTCCCTCGCGCCCTTTCACTCGCACATACAGCGTTCGGCGGCGCGCGGCGACGATTTTTTCTCCATTGACGTCATCCGGAACCTCACGGCGACGGCGACGCCGACGGCAGAAATCTGCTTTGGAGTGTTCATATAATTGCTATCGCAATAAAAGTGTGAACTATTACTGTGAAGTTCTACTTGTTACAAACAGCACTATGCCCGAAAACAAATCTGAATCAAATTTGATGCATCTTCAGCCGCTTCCCTACACCGATATGCAGGATACGAAAGCGCGCCCACATTTCGCGCTATCAGGTGCATAGCCGATAACACGAAAACATCGGTTTGCAGCGCGATGGAACTTCTACGATCTGTCTGCTTTTAGTCAACCGATTCCATAGGTTTCCACGCATCTTGAATGAAGTGGTTATCCTAAACCATGGCAGAAATGAAACGCGGCGCATGTCAACCGAACTGTGTCTTGTCATTATCGGACCAGTATTTGCTTATCAAGCTCTCACCGACAAGCCGGGTGTGAGAAGCGAAAAAGTTAAAACGGTCCTTGAACAAGTATTTTGTGGCGCTGCAGCTCGTTTCCTGGGCCGAAGAAAGCACGACTACCTGACACTCAGTCCCGAGAAGCGTCTGTAAGCCACCTAAAAACGAAGACGAACTTCGCATCGAGTTATCCTCAGCAGAAATACTCTGGTCAACTTGCCGCATAGCGTAATCCGCCTTTGCCGACATCCGCTTCCCGAGTGCGACTGAACCGGTGCCTTTCGCAGGCGAAATTACACCAATGGCCCAGGCATCTGCAACTGCGTTACGCAATACTGGAGCACCAGTCCTTGAAATCGCACGGCCCGCGGAGCAACTGGATGATCCAGTCGCCGGTTTAAAAGAACAACCAACGCCCAATCTCAAGGAACTCGACAGACGCCGCCAGCTCGGCAATAGGGTCACAAGAGAAGACTCCAAGAAGAAGAAACAAAGTGCGTCTGTTAGGCCTCGCCAAGTACACCATGCAGTGGCGCGAAGGCCAGCCGGACCCAACCATTCTTCGAGAATGGTCGTGGACAGACCGCTCAACGGCGGCTCATCAAGAAGGCGTCCCGGTGACCAAGGCTTCTCGGCGTTCTTGGAACAATGCAAGCGCCTGCTCGTGACAGCGTCGTACCGAGGCTCGGTCAAGAACCCTCTGGACGCGCTGGGCGTCGTCTTCCTGTCGTTCCTGGCCGCGAGGTTCCCGCTGGAGCAGCATTTCCTCAGGCGCCAGAAGTCCCGCGCGGGAGTCGGCGGCAGCGCTACCGCGGGCTCTCGGAAGCCCAGGGCCATCGAAGACCACTCGCCCATGTCTGACGCCGTTCTCTTGAGCGTCGACAAAGTGACTCGCAAGGCACGCTGCACCACGGTCCAGGTAGGGCAAGGACGCCAAGCAGCAGCGACGAAGGTTGGTGAGCCCGACACCGCAAAGGCCTCTGACGGCGGCGTCAGCAAGCACCGCCAAAAGCCCGAACACAAAGCCAAGCCTGTCGAAGAGTTCGTCCCGGTGCTGACGTTGCCCCAAGCTGCGGACGTGTTCCAGCATATGGCAGGCTTCCTGGGACCCGCCATTTTGCAGGCCGGCAAGGGAACCAGTTTCGTCCCGGGGTCGGCGGAACGCCAGCAGCGCTGCCCCCGGTTCGGCCGCGGCTTCCTGGCCATTCGACACAGCGCGTCCGTGTTCCAGACGGAAGAGTGGAAGCCACGCGGTCGCACCTTGTACCAGCCGCTGACGAACGACATGATGATCAACGCGCTCAGCGTGGACCAATTAAGCTTCGAGAGCGGCCAGTTCTTCTTGGCCGACGGGAAGGGCAACTATGCCGGCGCTAAGAGCGGCCACGCCATCCACTTCTGGAGGTACAACAACGTCGACAAGAGGCTCTTCGTATCCCAGTCTGTTTTCTTTTTAAACGAGGAAGATTACACTGGAGTCCTGGAACAACTAGAGTACATCTAAGCACGGTACACGTCGCTTGTTCGAAGTCGTCACCGAAGACACTTCGAAGTGTGTTTACACCCGTAGTGACTGTTTAAAGCGAGTGTACAATTAGCGTCCTATGGCGTGTTCCCTTTGCTGTGTCTATGTGGAGCATCATGCACCTACGTCCACCGCAGTTTATTGCTTTGGGAAGATGATAACCAAAGAGCACGTCTGCCGATAGTAGGGCGCGGCTGACTTCTCGTGAGAAGTGCCTATTTGCTAGAAATCTTGGAAGCTCAAAATGGAAGAAAGGGGTTGTTTCGCGCATGGATTTTTTTTTCCTTTTCGCGCTGTGTGCATACAATGTGTTGTTCGTGTATAAATTAAATTTCAATAAAACGAACAGTTGCCCAATATTTTGTTTTACGATCGTACATGTTTAGAGCACTGCATTGGTTCTCCTCAGGGAGCCTAGGCGCGTTAAAAATTTGCATTTGTACTAAACTTCTTTCTTATTACGTTGCGGGGAACAGCTCAGTGCGGTCACTTCGTGGGCCGTTTGGCTTTTGTTTTTGTTTTTTGTGAGAGGTATTACAAAACCACTAGGCAAAAGGCGAGGCCCATAACGACAGAGCGCAGTCTGTATACGGTCGCTTTCTGCATGGTTGTATGGCGTTAACTAGTTTGTGCGTTCGAAAAAAATATACAAGCCGTAAATATAACGGTGTGTACAAATAGTAGGGAGGTTTATAATAGGGGTCTAGAGCTTATGGTGCCCCAACAAGTGACCGCTTTGCGTTCGCGGTCTCCCCCGCCGGGAAGGTGCTTTAAAATGGGGTTCCCGGCTTGCGTTAGCGTCACGCGATTGCATGCAGTGCCCTTCGTGCACACGGAAGAAAGCTGAAAACAATGCCAGAGAAAACAAAACATGAAATAATGCCATCCGTGATATTTTCCAGGATGAAAAGTATACCTGAGTGCTCATTGTTTTCAATGCGGAGGCGTTAACGCTTTTTTGAGATGTTCGCGGCGACGCTGAAACGACGCAAACCACGACTGGGGCACTTGGGGCACCCATGCTATTTTTTTTTTTAATTTAGCGTTAGGGGCGTACGAAAACCTAAACCGAAATATACCGTTTGGGTTCGGCGCATGCGCTGTGGCGAGACGCTAATGGTTAGGACCCCTATCTTTGGGGATCGCTATCCTAAAACAGCCTAGTACCACGACTGTCTTTTCTTAAATAGGACATCGGGGAAGCGTCTTGCATTTACCTGACACACCCTTTGGCAGCGTGGCGAAAGTTACGAATGCCGTTGCCATATATATAACCCAAATAACACATGCAAGCTGCCATCTAAAGGGTCAGGCATGTATACTGTGTATACTGAGTGTCAGAAAAATAACTGCAGTAGAAACCGTAGTCTTACACGTGGAACTTTTACTTGCGGCAGTGCGGTGATCACTACAGGAGATGCTGAAAATGCCCACTGCACGATGCTGCATGGGACGCTGCATATTGTTGCACTCGTTGGAGGGCTGCTGGAGTTACCTGTGCCATGAGCTGAGTAATGGTTGTCTGTAGCTCCTGTGGTGTGTGAAAATTGTTCTTATACACCTGTCCTGTCAGTTCACCTAACAGACGTTATAAGACAAACTACAGGTCTTACGCTATCGTACGTGAAACTGCGATGTCATTTACAATCATCACCATGTGTTCGCTTATTTTATCGCCACAGAATTACTTTTTTGACGCCCAGTACTTTCGCGCGCTTGAAAAGCTTGCGGCCTTTTATATGCAATGCCTCACGACTTGAAGTGTACCAGAGAGCTGGAAGAACACCAACATTATACTAATCCATAAGAAAGGAGACGGTAATGAATTGAATAATTATATACCCATTAGCCTGCTTTCAATATTATATAAAATATTCAATATAAAAATTATTATTATTATTATTATTATTATTATTATTATTATTATTATTATTATTATTATTATTATTATTATTATTATTATTATTATTATTATTATTATTATTATTATTATTATTATTATTATTTGAGGCAGTTCATTGGCCCCTTAAGATAACGTTACGTTTCGGTACGTACCGTAAAAGCCGGAATATAGGTCGGACCAGAATATAGGTCGACCCCTTAAACTTAAACTTTAATTTTTATTGCGATAGCAATTATATGGACACGCCAAAGCGGATTTCTGCCGTCGTCGTCGCCGTCGCCGTGAGGTTCCGTATGAGGTCAACAGCGATGAAATCGTCGCCGCGCTCCAGCCGCTGTATGTGCGAGTGAAAGGGCGCGAGGGACGCGCGCTTTCACGGGGAGCGAACGCACGTCGGAGAGCAAACGCGCGTTCTGCACCGTACTCCCTGAAGGGCTGCAGAATTAAGCGTCTCTTTCCTCCTTTACAATCACCATATATAGACAGCAAACGCGACTTCTTCCGTCACGCGAAAGGCCGTGGGGGGACGGGAGGGAGGGATGGGAGGCGACGTTTAGCTGCGGCACCAAATGCGTATTTATATAAAAAAAGTTGTCGCAGTTTCCCCTGAAAGGCGAAGCATCAATTGCGATAGCAAATTTGTAGAGAGCTATACGGAGTAATGATAGTAGCTTTATCAGCTGTATAAACTTGGACATGCAGCAGCACCGGCAACACGCAGAACTGTTGTCGACGCCGTCGGCGTTTTGCCCGCGTTCGCACAAAATGCGTGCGACGTTGGTGACTGTTCCCGGAGCCTCCGATATAAATAGGCTCTTGGTGCCGCAGCTAAACGTCGCCTCCCTTCCCTCCCCTCCCCCCCCCCCCCCCAACGGCGCGTTTGCTCTACATATATGGTGATTGTAAAGGAGGAAAGAGACGCCTACTTCTGCAGCCCTTAGGGGAGCATGGCGCAGAACGCTCGTTTGTTCTCCGCCGTCGGTTCACTCCCGGTGAAAGCGCGCGTCCCTCGCGCCCTTTCACTCGCACATATAGCGTTCGGTGGCGCGCGGCGACGATTTCATCTCCAATTCGGAACCTCACGGCGACGGCGACGGCGACGACGACGGCGACGCCGACGGCAGAAATCTGCTTTGGAGTGTCCATATAATTGCTATCGCAATAAAAGTTGCGAGGCGAGAAGGTGGGTAAGATTTCCAACGCTGCTTGATGAGTGTCCCATTCTGATCTCGTCGAAAACCTCCGAGCCGCCCCCAGAGGCACCGGCAACAGTCACCAACGCCGCGCGCGTTCGGTGTGAACGCGGGCAAAACGCCGACGGCGTCGACAACAGTTCTGCGCGTTGCTGGTGCTGCTGCATGCTCAAGTTTATACAGCGGATAAAACTACTATCCTTACTCCGTATAGCTCTCTACTAATTTGCTATCGCAATTGATTCTTCGCCTTTCGGGTGAAACTGCGACAAACCTTTGAATGAGAAAATTGAACGGTGTAACCCAGTAAAAAATAACTGGTATATAAGACGGGGGTCGACTTTTTGTCGCTGTTTCTTGAAAAAAAAGTTGGACCCATATTCCGGTTTTTACGATACTTGAGAATTTGTTTTGTGGTTGCAAAAGAAACTGCATGGCAATTCCGAGCTTTCGAGGCCCATAGTGTCCATAACAGGAATTCAAGCGCAATAGAAGCTAAAACCTACACTCTAAGTATAGTCGTATAACTGCTTTCCGCTGACCTCTGCGAACGGCACAAACTCTCGGGAATCACAGGTCATGTTGCTAAAGGTGGGCAGGTTCTGGATACTCCGCGCAGCCACCACATACTTCCAGACACCCAGCGTTGCCGACACGAACAGGCGGGCCTTGGAGTCCTTGAGAGCCAGGACAACATCAATGGCGTATTGCTGGAAAGAGTAAATGAAGAAGAGGTAAGAACGCAAGAGGAAAGGCAGGAAGGTCAACCAGACGAGCGTCTGGTTTGCTACATTACAATGAGGGTAAGGGACAGGGGGAAGAGAAAGAGGGGAGCGAGTATCACTGAATATACGCGGGCGATGAACAGGAGGATCAAAAAAAATCACAGCATATCCACGGGGTGAATGATGATGAGTGGGCGAAGCTCCGGAGGGAATCATCGGATCTCCCGCTTAAGGGGACGCTAGCACAAACGCGTTAGAGACGTGCAGTACTCTCTAGTAAGGGGGAGCGGCCACAGCGTCTTACGCAGCCATTTACACATGCCGGAACGTGCACCGCGTTTGCCGACGCCATCACATGACTGCTGAGAGAGTATACCCCCCGTATTCATAAACGCTCCTCGACTTGAACTTGACTTGCCACCGCTTGGCGCTGAGCCGTGCTCCCTCAAGGGCTGCAGAAGATAGCGCCAACCTTTCCCTTTCCCTCAAGAACCACTTACCACTTTCCACCGCCTTGGGCAACGCGTTCGAAACGCGTTGAAGGTAAGGCGGAGAGGCCACAGCGTCTTACACCAGCTTCTTACAC
This sequence comes from Dermacentor silvarum, assembly GCF_013339745.2. Lineage (NCBI taxonomy): Eukaryota > Metazoa > Arthropoda > Arachnida > Ixodida > Ixodidae > Dermacentor > Dermacentor silvarum. The sequence goes on from NC_051161.1 coordinate 63,333,056, forward strand.
GGGCCGTAACGCGCTAGCACAAACGCGTTAGAAACGCACTAGAAACGCAGCCTTTCGTTAATGTTGGGTATTTATTGCCATCGTGGTGCGTGTGTCCATGTCCGCTTCGTGGCGTAGTGGGCTAACGCCGCGCGCTCGGAAGCGAGGGGTCCCTGGTTCGATTCCGCGCTACGGACACAACTTCGGAATTTTTTTTCTCAGACTGGTATCACACTACTGGTTACACACTACTACTACGACGACGGGGACGGAACGGGTGCCGCTATAAGGAGCTTCGCCCCTAATATCGTCGGGCCTTCCATGAAGATGGTTAACCAGCGAAGCTGAAACGTGCGGCCCCGGTGTTTGTCGCCGAGCGTTCGTAGGCTCGGTTTCAGCGGTGAATTAAATTTTATGCGTAAGTGTCAAATGACCCATTGAGCGAAATGCAGCTCCACTAACGTGAAACCTGCAGGTGCGAAGTATGCAGTGATGCACCGTTAATGGGCTCATACTGCCTTAAGCAATGGGTCATAAACCCGTAAACGCGGCCGCCCCATTACGACGACAAAAAAAAGTGAAATTCTACGCTGGAATGATAAGAGGCATGGAAGCCAGCTGTGGAAGACGACGACGACGACGACGAACGCGGGAGCAGTGGCACGAGCGCGAGCGCGAGCAGCTTGCTTTACCGTGACGACGACGACAGGAGACGCCGACAGCCCAAGCGCCATAAGGTGCTTCGCACCTAAAAATTCGGGGTAACTTGCACTTTCAATTCAATTCAATTCTTTATTTGCAGACTTAGAACATACAGAAATACCAAAACTGGTTGGACCCATAGCCATAGGCTAGTTGCGGGTCCAATGAAAAAATAAATAAATTATTAGTACAAAAACAAGCGAGATACTAGTGGCGCAAGGCTAAAGACACGCGGAGCGGATCGGTATCGTTCGTTCTCGGCTTCTCTCACGTCGGGATCTTCTCGGAGCCGACGCTTTCTCTCCCGTTCCTTAGTATTCTCTCGCTGGGCCTACTCAGGGTCTCCGGCTCGCCGTCGTCGTTTTGCAGCGGCTTCTTCGGCTAACTGTGCTGGGTCTAATCGGCGTCGACGCTGGCAGTCTTGCTTAGCAGCGCGCCGCGATTCTTGGTAAGCGGCTTCTTCCTCGGCAGTGCGAACCTTCCTTGGTCTAGCTCCCCATGTCTACGTCTGGTGCGCCGCCGCTGCGCACCGGCTTTCATACGGAACGAAGGAGCGCATGCATGCACAGTTGGCCGTGACGTCACGTCTGACTGGCGGCGCATGCGCATTAGTGCGCAGCTGGTGGCGAAGTCGTAGGGGAAGTGGGGCGAAAGCTATGCACAGTGTAAGGGCTGAGAGCGCAGACGCGCCAGGAAGACGTCACGGCGCATGCGCAGTAGCGCGCAGCTGGCGAGAGCTCCGCGGAGCCGTGTCTGTGTCGGGCGAAGCGAGCGCGCAACCTGCGCCGGCTGTTACTACGCAACGCGAGGTGACGTCATAGCTCGGAGCAGTTTTTCGCGGACGACTAACGGAGTTATACGGATAGTTTTTCAAACAACTTCGCTGTTAAAATCACCGCTCCTTTCACTCCGTAAAGATGGTCTAACAGCGAAGCTGTGTTAGATTCTAGCCACACTAGCCACGCAGATTCTAGCCGACCGCCCGCGTCAGGCCCACTGCAATGGGAGCGAGCATGCGAGCATTCGCGGCCGCTTAGCTGGCCCGAACGGCGCTACTTACGGGACATGGACATATGCAACCAACGCTAACGCTAACTCCTCTCACACCCCACTCCTCCGTTGGCCAACTTTTTTTCCTACGCCGCCATTGGTTGGCGCGCCTCACGCTTTCCCCCTCCAACGCGAGTATTGGACGGCGCGACTTACGTCAACTCCCCTCCGCATTCTCCTTTTCATCCGCACCTTCTCACAGCATTCTCACAGGGTTGAGCTCTTCATTTCCTCTCCTGCTAAGTCACGTGGTTTTTAGAGAACCGACAACGACGGCACAGGGTCCGCAAAAATAGCTTCACTGTAATAAAATTTGCCGTGATTGAATGCGGTTAAACCAAGTTTGTCGAGCGATGAAACGGTTTTATTTGCTTTGGTAAAGGACACAGACGCTGCTCGGCGCCACCAGCAACTACCGCATCCATGGAGGAAGGAAAATACCGCGACGCGATTGTCGCCCACTGTGGTGGCCCAACACGTGATAAAAACGTCACTGCACGGAAGTTACGTGAGAGAGCGCGGTAGGTTTTAGTACTCCCGGTTGATTTTTTTTTTTCAATGCCCATTTGAAACCATTTGAAACTCTTGAAATAAACAAAAACAAATCCAAGGAAAAAAACAAAACAAGGAACAATCTTTTTCCTTCCTGCATGTGAGCAGCTGCCAGCCGAGCGCGTACCCAATAAAAACTACCGGTAACCAAACATCTCGGCAAATCTCGATTCTCCGCGATCTCTACGCAAGAGGTGACGTGTTGGGCCACCACTGCTGGCTACACGAAGCGTTCGCTTGCCAAGGCTGACTGCGTGACGTAAAGCTCCCTCCTATATTTTTCTTCCTCCATGACCGCATCTACAACTACACCACAAGAAAACACGCAGACGCTGCTCGGCGCGGCAGCAGCAGCGAGCGAATTGACCTTCATGCTGCATCTCGCTTCAACGCGAACTAAGCGTCGAAAGCGCAGCGCATACGAGGCTACCAGCACTCTGCGCACTTTGTACACATCGCAGATCGCTTTCAAGATAAGGGCGCCCACGCGGCGTACGCAGCCGCTGCCGGTAGTGGCAGGCTAAGTCCCAGTTTGACCTTATCTGAGCTTGAAGGTCAGATTTACGGAACCAGGCTTTTTCTGAGTTAGTACCTGGAGTAGTAGAGCTATCGCTCTAAAATTTCCACCGAAGGTCCCGTTGCTGCTCCTAAACTTGACTATCCCGCGCCAAAATGGACAAGATGACGTAATTCTCACGTGACTTCCGTATCTACTGCTTTTATTGCAATAACAATTATATGGACCCTCCAGGCAAATTTTCGCCGTCAACGTGAGGCACACCATATATTTAGGTATATTTATGCTATACGTTTATGCATGCCAATATGCAATATGCAATATCTAGGTAGAAAGCAACGCAATAAGTCACGGACGAAGAAGAGACAGCATACACTGTATGAGCGCTGACTTTCAGCCAAACACTATTTACTGTTCTGCATAATACATAGCACTCAATGCTGTGGAGGCTAGAGAGGCTTCTTGAAGTGCCTTCGTTCGCACTCGGATATAGTTGGCTGCTTTTTAACAGCAATGGTGCGCAAGTGTTTTTTATATAGGTTCGGTATTGAATGAAACAAGTTTAATTTATTCCTTGAAACGAACACACTGTGGTATACGGCTGCTAATGCGTTGTTTTATATCATTTTTATTGCGAGAGCAATTATATGGACACTCGAAATCGGATTTCTGCCGTCGGCGTCGCCGTCGCCATGGCCGTTGCCGTCGCCGTGAGGTTCCGTATGACGTCAACGGCGACTAAATCATCGCCGCGCGCCGTATGCTGCAGGTGCGAGTGAAAGGGTGCGATGGACGCGCGCGTTCACGGGGAGAGAACGCACGGCGGAGAGCAAACGCGCGTCCTGCGCCGTGTTCCATGAAGGGCTGCAGAATTAAGCGTCTATTTCCTCCTTTACAATCACCATATATATATAGAGAGAGAGAGAGAAAACGCGACTTCTTCCGTCGCCCGAAAGGCCGTGGGGTACAGGAGGGGAGGCGACGTTTAGCAGCGGCACCAAATGCCTATTTATATAAAAAAATGTCAGAGTTTCACCCTAAGGGCGAAGCAATGAATGCGATAGCAACACAGCAATGTCGTACGAAGTAAGGTGAGCGGCTTTGGTAGCAAAATGCAGCAGCACCAGCAACGCGCAGAACTGTTGTCGACGCCGTCGGCGTTTTGCCCGCGTTCGCACTGAACGCGCGCGACGTTTTTATATAAATAGGAGGTGTTTATTATACATAAGGAAGAGACGCTTAATTCTGCAGCCCATAAGGGAGCACGGCGCAGCGTCGTAGGGGATAGGGGGAGTAGGAGGTAAAGAAAAAGAGAAGAGAGATAGTTCAGGGGGCTCGTCCGCACATGGGTAGGCAGCAGAGGCGGCAGGGACCGGCAAGGGCAGGTACGCTCAGCGGTATGCTGCTATCCCACTCGCCTCCACGAACTCCACGAGGCTGTGTAGTGCGGGGAGATGGTAGCGGGATGGGAACAGCAGGTTGGTCAGTGAGTCAGCAGGAAGTCCCTGCAGTCTATAGGCTCGGGTGACCTTCGAACGTTCCTGTGCTAGGGCTGGACAGGCGCAGAGGAGGTGTTCGAGTGTCTCGGGGTCACCGCATCGTTGGCACGAGGGGGAGGCGCTGCGGCCTTTGGCATGAAGCCTGGCTGCTGTCCATATGCAGCCAGTCCGGAGTCGCAGCAGGGTGGCTCTGTCTCGCCTGGTGAGGCCAGACTCGGGGAGCAGCTTAGGTCCCTTGCCATTTGCCACCCTCGGGTCGGGGTGGATCGCCAGTAGAAGCTGCTTCAGTCGTGGCCTCGAGTAGTCTGAAGCCGCCACTGATCGAGTGAATGTGACTCCTGGGTGGTGGGCAGCTTTAGCGAGGGTGTCCGCCTCCTCGTTACCAGCTATGCCCACATGGGAGGGCAGCCAGTGAAAGGAGACGGACACTCCGGAGTTTATATAAATACGCATTTGGTGCCGCAGCTTAACGTCGCCTTCCCTTTCTCTCTCCCTCCCGTCCCCCCACAATCTTTTTCGCGACGGAAAAAGTCGCGTTTGCTCTCTATATTTGGAAAGGAGGAAAGAGACGCTTAATTCTGCAGCCCTTCAGGGAGCACGGCGCAGAACGCGCGTATGCTCTTCGACGTGCGTTCGTTCCCTGTGAAAGCGCGCGTCCCTCGCTCCCTTTCACTCGCGCATACAGCGTCCGGAGCGCGGCGACGATTTCATCGCCGTTGACGTCATACGGAACCTCACGGCGACGGCGACGCCGATGGCAGAAATCCGCTTTGGAGTGTCCATATAATTGCTATCGCAATAAAAGCTGTTTTGCTACAATTTAACCGCATTCGACAGTTCCTACAGAAAAAAATGCATTATTGTAATTTCTCCACAAGGCCGTCTGGATCTATTCCAGAATTATAATTCCACATTGCGTTATAACGACTCAAACGTTTAGTACGAAGCTCTATGAGCAGGCATATTGGTTTCGCATATTCAAGCATAAGCACCGAAATATTGTGTGCCGGATTTTCAAGCGCCCACCCTTTGCATTTGATGCAAATTTGTGTTTCGTCTTTCCTAGCACTATAACTAATAATTATGAATCATAATGTCAGTAACCAACACTCCCAGCTTTCAGTGATAGCAGCAATATTGTCTTAGTGCCGTCCTTCTGTCGTGCCTTGTGCCTGCTAATGGACCCCTCGGCCAGTGCATGGCTGCCGAGACGCGGCGGCTTTTCAGCAAGCCCGAAGCAGCGTTAGTGGTGCGCGCACACCTGCCGTTGTTCGGAGACGTGAAGTCCGTTGACTCTTTCGACGGCACGACGCTGTGAAAAACAATGTATTTGCAGACGCCGTCGGCGGGAAGAACAAGCCTGGTCTTTCGCCCGCCCCAGAAAACGCAGAGCAGGCCTATCGGTGAAATGGAACAAAGGAAGATGCGGCGTCGGTGTATTTCAAGCTCATATAGTCTCAAAAAGTTTATTAAAAGGCGCAGCAGGCATACAAACCATACGTACTAACGCAGATGTATTATTTGACCAGGAGGGCATAACGGAGGTGTTTGGCCTCGTTAGTATCGCAACGACCTTATAGGTAACCGGAAATTAGTTGATTGGGCTTATGACTAGATATTTCGCAAAATATTTAATAGTTAAAGGCGACCGTTATACTAGGGAAGTCCCCATTTAGTTAAATTGTCATACCTGCATATCATAAGACATCGCGTGTCAAAATTTCAGTTCGAACCAAATCTCGATAGCAATATATCACCGGGAGAATAGCCAAATCTGCAGTCAAGATGCCTTACAACTCGGAATTTATGTCGAACATAAGAGCATTCCATGAGGCGAAACGTCCGACAGGAAAGCTGCATGTTAGAAAATTAATTACAGAGTCCTTTACCACGACGTCTTTCGTAGGCTAGGTTCTGCCTCACCGATGTCAAATCTTATGACTTATTATTGCTGACTAGTGGTGGGCGAATAACAACTTTCTCAAATGCGAATCAAATACAAATAGTAAGTATCAAATATCGACTCGAATAACGAATCGATAACGAATAGTCAGACACTGCAGGAAGCTATTTTTCGGTATAATTGTACCGCGCCTGTACTGAATAATGCAAAAAAGACAGCTATATCAAAGGCGAATTATCAGTATTTAATAGAATATCCCTCATCTGTCATTAAAAACTGCACGAATAGCATTTCAACAACTTTAGAGCTTGGTTGCAAACTAGTTCTCCAAAAAAGAATGGCCGCTGTATTACTAGCTTTCCAATAACGCTAAATAAATGGTAGCCGATAAATACAGCAAACTGTTAACAAAGAGAAGAAAAGAAAACTGCTGAAAGACTGGTGTGCCGTAGACTCGTGTAAAAGGGCTCATTGTAAAGAAATCAACGCAGGTTGTAGCTTCACAAATAAAAATGCTAAATGACTAGACTGCCAGAAACGCTAAACGGAGGGACCACAAGCAAAAATCGCAGGTAGTCATGCTGGCTTCCACCGCAATACCGAAAACAAAGCTTGCATTACCCATATTTATTTCTGCAGTTCTGCGATAATTTCTACCATTGTCTCACTTCCGGTGATTCGCAATACTTTGTTTAGCAGAGTGAGGACACTAAACCAGACGGTAACATTGGGTAGTTGCGAAGATGTATTTGGCCAATCTCGATTATTTCACGCGTGTATAAGGCGTTCGAGAGCGAGCGTAAGAGAATCAAAGCCGATCGCTTTCTTCCCCACTTCAACACCTCGCGTCGTGCACTGTGTCATGCTATGCACGTCGTTATTGCGTGGAGGAGAGTATACGTAGCGTTGTATATGTATAGTTGCAAAACGTCCACTGGCGCCACCATTACAAGTCATTTAGGCCTAGCGCGAACACGGGCGTTGTATTTTTGTTACTTGCTTCAACGATATTCGCATCTCTCACACGAAAGCAAACTCTGAGCACAGAAAGTGTAAAAACGTCAGCATGTTGTGAGTCTTTCCGTGCGCTCATTGTGTCGACCCAAATCGGCTGCAGTCGACGAATATTCCCCATCAATACTAGTCGTCTTCGTTGTGCTTGTCACAGCGGCCGCCGACGCGCTGGTGCGCCTCGTGGCCCCCGTTGACCTTCCAGGGATGGAGACTGCATGGAGAGCGTCGGCTTTGTGAGAAAAGAAACAGTGTAACGATACTTTTATCTCCATTCTATATTCATCATTTGACCTCAGCTCGCTGTCCGTCGAGCAGCTTGTCGAGCTGACCGCTCTTACGTATAGCGATGTAATTAAACATTTTGTTATTCGTTACGCCGTCTCGTCTCTGCCTGGGGCCCTCGCCCCTGCTGGTCAAGCTCCTGACCACTGGGCCACGGCTACTCCTAGGGTCTCGAGAGCCCCTTTGCAACTGTGGTGGCTGTCTTCTCATCCGTCGAGTATTGTGACCGATCCCAGCGATAACCGCGGTGAGGTGGTGCTCGTACCAATCAATAAGGAGAAAATCTGAATGAGAAAATTGTTCCAAAAATCTGGCCCAATTAGGGCTCTTCTTTTTGCGTTAAATTTATCGCTACGTTAGAATACTCCGATAACGCGCGGAACAGCACAGAAAATAATCGCTGATTAACCACGTAACCTAACCTAACCTAATCTAACCAAACCAAACCCCAACCTAACCTGACCTCCACCAGTCGATCTACCCAAACGTCAAGTTTACATCTACTATACTAATAATTTCATATGGCGTCCAAAATATCAAACACGAAGGGAGGACGGTGAATCTTATACCGAGCCCGTAACACGTAAAGTAATTTAATAACACCCGTTCATACCATGTTCTCCCGTCAAGTTGATCGGTTAGACTAGGATCGCTATATCATGTATTTCAACGTGCATAAGTATATACTTCATCTTGTCTTTGTAAGATACTAAAAAATTTCCCGCAAAAGCAATCGTAGAATACACGACATATTCCAGTAAAAGCAGCAGGGAATACTCGTATATACACTTTATAGCAAACTGGCGTATACTTCATTGTCTTTCCGACACAGACCACAAGAGGCGAAATCCGAGGAGGCCAGATAAGTATAAATTATTCGCAACGAACTTGAAATTGCAATTACAAATCTGAATTTGAATTTGAATTGCAATACCGATACGCAGTGCTGCTACGTCCCCTGTGACATCACAGATTTAAAACTACTTTTTATTTATTTTTACTTTTTTTTACTTGGGCCGTTGTGTGACGCAGCAAAAATTATCGGAACTTCCTAATCAGTATCTGACTTTTTGCATACAATGTAGTTCAGTTTTACCTATGACAAATTAACTAGGCGAGAGCGGACGCCGTCAAAATCCATGACGTCATGATTAGCTGGTGCGGGAACTTCAAGGCAGTGTCGTCACCTGTCTTTCGCTTTTGACGTCTTTTCTGGCTCACCTATAGCCTCACATCACGGTAAGAGTGGCTTTTGGGGCATTGTAGTAGGGTAATTTACAACTCCCAAATATTTGTTTTCTATTTTTCGTGTAACTTTCAACCCAATCAATCAACCAATATATTATGAAGATGAGCAGCGAGAAGACCTCGACCCGGTTCCCTCACCGTCAACAGACGAGTATCCCTCGGTTATAGTTTCGGCGGTTTCACTGCTTTTATTGTCGTCCGCCCGCGCCGTCGATCCTACGGGAGCTCGTGGCGCTGGCGCCTGCGGTTCCGACCCATTGATGATGATCTGCTCGCGGTAGGCCCCTGTGCGGCGAAGGTTGGATGGCGGTCACGGCAGAAAAACACATCGTTAGAGAGAAGCGCCATCTATGAAGCAGATATTAATGACGGCGGCAGTAGCGACAGTGCCGACAGCGTAGTTGGCGCATGGACCACGTGTCGGCAAATGATACGAGGTGCTCTAAAGTTCTCCCCCCTTATTTCTGACGAGCTTGTCCTTTATGCAATAACCATTTCAGGAAACAAGTGCAAGTGGTCTGGTTTCAAACCAAGCTCACAAATGCTTTGACGGTAAACTTTATACGTAAAACATTGGTCAAACAAATAATGTCGCTAGAGCCAACATTTCGACAAGGGATTTCGTCAGGACAGCAACTGCTTTCCTTAGCAGCGGCTTTGTACACGCATCTTACTCTCCTAAACACTGCGCACTTCGAGTTCCGTTAGAGTAATCTGCGCAACAGATTATTACAGCGATGCGAACCCTGTGCCGTCGTTGTCGGACTTCGCTAAAAAGGGGCCACGTGACCTAGTGGGAGAGGAGAGGAAAATAAGAGCTCAACAGGGGGAAAGGGTTTGAAGTGACCCCTTTCCCCTGTGAGAATGCTATGAGAGGGCGCAGATGAAGAGAATTGGGAGGGGGGTTGACGTTAGTAGCGCCGTCCAATACTCGCGTTGGAGGGGGAGAGCGTGAGGCGCGCCAACCAATGGCGGTGTAGGAAAAAAGTAGGTCAACGGAGGAGTGGGGCGTGAGAGAAGTTAACGTTAGCGTCGGTTGTATATACGGAGCTTTGGTCTAGGACTCTTGTCTAGGACCGTCGTAGAAAAAGCGTTAGGAACGCGCTAGGAACGCCGTCACCCGTGGATATCCCCCGCAAGTAGCGCCGTTCACAGCTTCGCTGTTCGACCATCTTCACGAAGTGGAAGGGGCAGTGATTTTTTCCTTTTCCTCATACATTAAAAGGTGGGGGAGAGTGAGCTACGCGTACATAAACGCTGCTAAAAAAAGCAGTTGCTACCCTGACGAAGACAAGCCCAAACGTTGCCCGTGGCCTTCGAGATCACAACGGCGCACCTTTGCCGGTACGACCTCGGAGTCCACGCGCTGGCTCCAGCGCGACTCCTTGTCGGGCCACTGTTGATCGCTTGAAACCGTCATCTTCCTGTGAACTTCTGCCTTTTTTTTTTTTTTGCATTTATCCACAGTCCCTTAACATACGGCGGTGAATCGTGGGAGTGGACTTACATTACCTATCTTGAGTCGGCACGTCAAATTACAAAAATTTATAACAATGATTACGCACTTCGACCTATTTAGTCCTAGCAATCCATCGTTTCATAATACACGGGTATTGATATTTCATATACTACGTCCGCTAAAAACTATTGTAGTCACTAACAAGATAATGAAACAAAATCATCCCCTCCCCGCGTTCCCATTCCGCACATCATCCCATGCAGCCAAAAAATGTGGCCTCCTATAACTTTAACTTGCCTCCAATTCACAATGTATATCGGGACCGTCAAAAAAAAAAAACACCGCATATCCACGAAGTGAATGATGATGAGTGGGCGAAGCACCGGGAGATCATTCGGGTAATCGTGAATCCCCCGTACATTGCCCACTCGAACATGCAAATGAGTGACAACACATGTGTACAGTGTATACAATGTTGTTTTATTGGTCGTATATGATATTGAGGTGCGGACTTCGTTTTCCCTTCATTAAGACTGCCTTGTGATGAGTGCAGCAGCACGGCGACGCCGGCAAGCGGACCCATAGGCGGCGAGAGCGCGGGAAGCGGCGGCAAAATGCCGGAAGCGTTCTCTACCTGAGGCTGGTGGCGCCGATGCTCGGTTCAAGCGCGAGCTTCGCGAGCCCTCAGCTCCGGGTCCGCTTGCCGGGGTTGCCGTACTGCTGCAGCTTTGCGAGCACTCAGCTTCAGGTCCGCATGCCAGCGTCGCGGTGCTGCAGCATCTTTGCGAGCCCTCGACTCAACTTGCAGTTGAGCCGCCACTCTCCCCTTTTCATCCATAGCGAGCGCGCCGTTATCAGAAGCGAGCGTTATTATCCATGGCTGAAGAGAGAAAGAGATCGCGCGTCGGGAACGAAGGCCCTTGTGCACCGCAGCGCCCTTAGCGGACTCCATGCAAACCAGAGCTACGGACGACGGGCGACGACGAGGGGGGGGACAAGACTCGGCCCTAAGGTGCTTCGCTCCTAATACAAATTACCGGGGTTAAAGTTTGGAACTCTGTACCACTAAAACTAAATGAGACATATCATTTGAATATTCAAGCGAAAAAGTATTTTGTTATCCTTAACCCTACCACCATGATGTTGTCGTCATGTGTGTCCGTTCTCCGTAATGATACCCCAGATGTACCTCTCTCTCACAATGCAGTTTTGTTGCGTTATGAAAACAAAAAACGCATCTCTTTACTCACTCTTGGTACATTGCAGTCTAATGTTTTATGTTTTAATTCTTTTCGCTTCTTCTTTTGTCTTCAATCAAGATAAACAGAAGGAACTTCGAGCAAAATCTCTTCATGATCGCTATCAGTACTTGCGTGAACAATCGAACTTCTATCTTGTATACATTGCTAGCATCTGACTACGGGTCAAAACGGTTCTTGTGATTACATTGTACGCTCCTCGTTGAATAAAACTGAAATTAGTTCAATGCTGATAAAGTCACTAGCACACACACAAGCAAAAAGGGTCAATCAAGTGTCGACGCTAAAGAAGACAAGGTCGACGTACACGTTGGTTCAAGTGATTCGATGATTAAATGTTGATTACGTATACCTCTCTGTTCTGTCCATTTCTGTCTATTTTTCACGATCATTATTCACTCATTTCGTATCTTATTCGTATTGTATTTCACGAGCAATTACGTCAACCTCGTCTTCTTTAGCGCCAACACTCGGTAGACCCTTTATTTTCCTTCTTTTTTTTTTTTTACCAGGAAAACAGATGGGCCGATCCCGGAGATAGTACAGTCTATGTGGTACAATGCAGTTAAGTTTTAACTATATTGGGGCTAATTACGCCTGTGCCGTTAATTTTACCTACTCTGCGAACAATTCCCGCTTCTTGTGGGCGTAGCCGAAGCCGCCTTACAGACACCATTGCGTCGTGCGAACTCTGCTTAGTCCGGCCAAACGAACTCGCTCCATTTCGCAAAAGTGTGCTGTACGGCGGCTTTGCCTCAACAGGTCTATATTTGCGGCGGTGCACCCTTTACAGGTGTATACTACAATGCGGGTAATTTTACTATCGCTTCCTGTATCATTGAGAACTGCATTTCAATAGCTCTTGCGACTCGCTACGACGCTTTGGAGGCGTAAAAGGGCCGTTTTTTTGTTTTTGTTTTTTAAGTGGTTGCAAGATACCATGATTCCAGACACACCAAACCCGTGTGAAGTCAGCTAGGATCTTGTTTTTAAAGATACAGTAAAGGACTGTTCAAAGAATGCCTTAAACCGGAAAAACTGGTCTCGTGACAATTACGTCAAGGACAATGATGATGATAATTGTGACAATGACACGACAGCTGACACGCTGAAGATTCGTAATTCTGAAATGGTTGGGAACAAGTAGCGTTTTCTTTCACAGCGATTCCTATGTTTTTTGTTTGTTTTTTAAACATTATAACAATGAGCGTGGTGACGATATCTGCAACAGCATTATGAAAACTGGATTAAGTATCCATGCCAGCTATCGCTGTAAGCTTTTTTTTTTCCATGACGACGTTTTTTTTTTTTTTTTCGTGTTTCGAACCAAGCTCGAAAATGCTTTGACACTTCTATTATGATGGCGTTGGAAAGCTTAAGAGCTTTGAGTTTCTACCTTTAAGAGCGAGGTCGTAGGCTTGAGTCCCGGCGGAGGCGACGGTTGTATTACGATGTAGATGGAATGCAAATACTTTCGAGTATCGAGGTATGTGTACATCTTCAAAAGACCTAGGTGAAAAGAATTAACACCGGCCACTCATTTTCATGATGTCCCTCATTGTCCAGGTGCTGCTTTTGGACGGTAAACTCCAGTCTCTGTGACTATACTTACACAGTATTATCGCCTCAAAGTTCATGCGATTTCAATCACGTACCAAACTTACGCTGCTTCTTAGCTCCCAGGAAAGACTGTACCTCCGCCACTCTCCACATTCTTAAACTTTTCTGGACCAGTGATTCCTGTTGGAATCATAATTTCTTAAATATCTCGCATCGATAAAACCATTTTCATAAATTTCAGTGTTAGCCATGCTAATTATATAATTTATCGACTTTGTGCCGCAGATGAGCGTGGCTCTCTCTGAAATGTCCATGCATCGCATCACCCTGAGTTTTATTTTTGGAGCGTGCTGTCTACTGCATATCAACCTGCCTTGGGTGGCACGAAAGTAGTCTTTCAAATATTATGTGGCCAATATTTCACACCATTAAGATGGTGAATTAAGAAGTCTCAAGAATAACATGCTGCTCGCAACACACGAGTTTCTGGCAGTTGATGAAAAAACTTTGATTAATTGTCGAAATTTCCCGTGGGAATGCTTGCTTTAGTTTTCCCTGGCTTTGGTCGTCCAGATGCACGTAATATAAAATTTTCCATTTCATCTAAAAAATTCGGACGAGAAAGGGTTAACGGGGGAACACACTGATGTGCAGTCTTTAAATTGTGAAACGTAAAACGAGCTCCCAAATAGACTTCCGATCCCTTACAATCATCTTTTTGCTATTTCTCGCCCAGTTCGACTTTCCGGAAGATACCGTACAAGTTTTCTTTTTTTTCATACGTTGTACTCTTTTTTTATCTAGCGTATACGTCTAAAAATACTTATTTGTCCATCAAATATCTCAGCTGACATAACCATCTATATACGTTAGCAGTTGAAATGCAGACCAATAAGTGTCCAGCATACTTACCGTATTTTTCTGCATAAAGTGAGAAATTAGGACAAAATTAGGCAGCGCTATATCATCCAGTTCTCATTTATTCTATTCGTATGGAAACAGTTCAAGCTGATGAAAACTGCGACTAGTCAGGGACAAGTCAGTCTAACATGAATCCCAAAATCCTCGCATTCATTCGACAGTAGCGGCTCTCAGTCAGTGCTCCGACATTTAGAATATATTTCTCTTATTGCTTCGGTGAGACCACAACGGTGCCATTTACTTTGTGTAACAAGGTTGCATCTGTTAGACCCCTTATAATGTCTGGAAACTTGCGCTAATGTGGCCATCACTTTGAAACTCTACAAAATTATTGCACTTGCAGAATTTGATATACTTCCTTGCTCATAATCACATTCTTTATGGACACAAGCTTGCGCTTATAATAATTAGCATTACTTAATGTGCAATAACTTGTTAAAATTAACCTACATTCTAAGATAATTTAAATGCGCATGGCGGAGAGGTGGAGCGAGTAACACTCGGTGCACGGGGCAGAATGCCATTGATGCCTGTTTGCAACAACGAACCTTCATACCTACGGTTGAAAATATTAACTGATGCTGCTTTCACAAAGTATAATTAGGGCCATCAATCCCCTGCTAGTTTTTTTTTTTAAAGAACACCAGTACTAAGTGAATAATTGCGACAGTTTCGGTTCCACACGAACTATGGTTGTCTACAATGCCAAGCCAGCAGTGCATCACGAAGACATTCTAACGCCATAGCGTCAAGCGCGCCGTGTCGCAGAAAATCCGGTGTCGGCGTCGGCATCGTTGTCCGTGAGCTATAATTTCTGTATATATTTAGGTACATGTATGCCACGCCTTGCCATATGGCATGCGTTATATGCAGGTTATATTGCTACACCATTCTATCACTAAAACAAAAAACAAAAAAATTTGCTCATACAATGTCTTACATTCTTGACAAAGTTTTTCCTCGGAATTTTGAGAATGACAGCCCACAAACAAATGCCATGAAATAAAACACCGACGGCACATGCCTTTTATGTTAAGTCTTCTCAGACTGAAACATTAAAAGTGCGAAACAATAACAGAAACCTGAAAATGATGTAACCGTTATGGCGCGGATGTGCACTACCTCCGGGATCGGCCCACGCAAGAGGCCGCATTTCTACCAGAAAGCTCGCCTTCGTGCATAGCGTTCGCCGCCAGCGTTTCCCGGTAAACATTACGGTTACATAAGCTGAAGTTGCCTTGAAGCATGAGAAACAGTCAGGGATTTTAACACGAAAGTGTTTTATTCCGGGGTCCACCAAGACTTCACTGACGTATTTCCGTCACGGAAATACGTCATAGAACATAATACAAAGAAAGAAACCAGAAGAAAAAGTTCCACAAACATGCAAAATTTGGGAATCGAACCCACGACCTCTCGGTCCGCGACGATAGATCGCCGAGCGTTTAACCCATTGCGCCACAAACGCATTCGCAGAGAGCTACACAGACGCGCCTTATATATCTAACACTCCTCCGTGTACCCGCGCTCTTGCTCGGGGCGGTGCCGCCGCCTATGAGCAGAAAAGAGAAGTACTGCATTATGACACTAAAGCCCGGGATACATGGAGCGAACTTTCTCGACGAACTTCACGCGTCAAGTAACGACGCGGCGACACGACGCAGGATGTTTGCTGTGTTGCAATACATGCGGCGAACGCCGCCGCGCGTTGGCCGCCGTGTTGGCGGCGGTCCCGGCCGCCCGCTTCGAACTGAATTTGGCGTTGTCCTTGTAGAATTCACTTAGTTGGAAGCAAATGACTGCGTAAACGGCTTTCGCTTAGTCTCAGGCCGCTTCGACGACAGAGTATTATGGATAACCTTGAGTAGTTTTCGAGATCGCTTCTCGTTTCGAACGCGTCTAAGCCTAGCGAAAGAAATATCCGATGCCAACGCCATCTATCGGGGAAGTCGGGAGATAGGCATGACGACAGCATGTGGCCTCTGAGATCAGAAGATTTCTGTTGAAGGTTGTTGTAGAGAGCTTGCACTGCTTGTCTGTTTCCTCGCAGATCAGCGGATATGGGATGTACAAATACAACGCGATTCCTGAGAGATCATACTAGGAACTACTCAATCGGTGCAGAGACATGCAGACACGGCAACACCAACGCGATTGCAGACGACGCGAAAAGGCGCGCGCGCGCGAAACACCAGCATGCATTGCGACCGGAACTAGTGCCTCCTGATTGGCTGTCGTCCACCGCTGCGCGCTAGACGCTTCCGGCGGCGGCGTTCGCCCGACGAAAATGTTTGGACAGGCAGATCGGCTGCGGACGGCAAATTTCTTGACGCCGGCCGTCGGACGTTCGCCGCCCGACGAAGTTCTTCGCTCGGACGCCGGTTATTCGCTCCATGTATTCCGGCCTTAACGCGCACCGACAGTGAACGCTTCGGTGGTCTCAGTACTACGACGCCTCGATGCCAGCATTCGAAGGGACGCTGGCATCAAGAAGCACTACCAACGCCACCTAGGTGGCGTTCACCGTACTCAGCACAGCGGAGCGTGGCCTCCGCAATTAGCTCTGAAAATGTTTCTGAAGTTGATCGCGGAGGCTGCAATTACGACGCGCTGTACGCGCTGATTTGACTCGGTGACGATTCAGTTACGTGCTTTGTCTTGCGCGTTGTATTAGTGTGTCAGTTACGTGCTTCGTCTTTCGCGTTGTGCTAGCGTGTGCAGCGTAGTGCAGCTTCCATATGCACGACGGTTGCTCATGGTCATCGACGTTGGTAGTCGTGATGGAGGAGACGTGCCACCAGGCGTCAGCGTGGGTGCATCAACGCCTAAGGGCGCTTTAGCCACAAAACACCAATAGACATTATATATCAATGTGCAATAAACATTACACTACTTCTGTGAAGACACGTTTCACTTTCGTGTTCTATACCGATTCCTATATAAGAGGGATCAACCACATTTTTTTTAATGCCATCGCGTTCCACTTCGTGAAGCGTTTTTTTAACTTCCACAAGAAGTTAAAAATGTCTTCGTGATGCAGGGCTGGCGTGACATTTTCGACTCTTCATGTCTTACTTCACATGAAAGCCCTCGACATCAAAACTCCAGAAAATACACTGAGAGGCCTCAGAGTGCCCTAAATGATTTACCATGATAGCTTTTCAAATAATCCGTTTTGGTTTCGTTTTCCGGGAGTTGTGTGCGTGTTGTGACGTCATGACGCAGAAGCTGTTCACGTGTGAGCGGAACATGATGCGACGCGTTCCGGCACTCGCTCCGGCTTGCTCGGTCATCTGCTATGGTTTACACTGAGCGAGCCGAAGCAAGTGCCAAATCGTCGCGATGTTCCGCTCACACGTGACCATCTTCTGCGTCATGACGTCACGATACATACTACTCCAGGGGAAACTAAACCGAAACGTATTCGTAAACAAAGTTATCATGGTGAGTTATTTAGGGCACTTTGAGGCCTGCCAGTGCTCTTTCAGCTTCGAGGTCGAGGACCTTCCTTTAAAGGAAGAAATTAAAAGCCGAAAATTCCTGCCAGTACTCCTCAATACAGAATAAATTGGCCTTTCGGTTATCATACGAAGTCGCGCTCGCACTAAAACTGCACATTTAATAAAGCAATGCGGCCGACCGCAAAAGATTTCAGATTTTTTTCTTTCTTTCGCAGGAAGTGCGCCCACATTAAAATTTAAGGGCACATCTACAATTTTTTTCGCAAGTGTCCTAACGGCAATACTCATTACCAGGCTGCGTAGAAAAACTTCTGCCGCCAGACGAGCATTGCGTAGGCAAAGAGAATTACTGAGTCAGCTAGAGTCTTGTCACTCACATAAACTTCGTGTACACGGGAAATTCGAGCAAGTGACGGGACACTTCCATCGATTTACACAATTGCATTGCTTACTTCACGCGCTTAAGCGTACTACAATGCGCCGAATGCTTATTTTTTGTGTGTGTTCCGAATAATTGTGAATAGTGCTTTCCCAATAGAGTCAATTTCATTCTCTTTAAGGATTCTTGGTCGGTGTATTGCCAACAACCACGCATACCGAGGGGCTCAATACATGGACAAGTGACAAACATGTAAAGCAAACGCTAAGAAGGGGGAAAACAAGTTTAGTTTTTAATAGTCGTCGATGTTATCGGCAATCATCGAATTCAATCTATAGATTTAAGCTTAAGTTTCATTGTGACGATTCCATCCTTGAACCGATGCACCATTGCGATAACAATGTACTGAGGGCAGCATAAATAAATTAAGTGCCGATCACATTTAAAAGAATTATAGGCGATGTGATGAGAGGGGAGTGAGGGGATATTGGCTCCTGAAGCCACAACTCTCGGAAATCCCAGCGTATTTCAAGAAAGTTGACGACGCCTCTTTAAAAGTCGTTATCAACGGTATCTAACAGAATTTTTTTTTAACCTGTTCATTTAGACTATTCTCTCTTTGGCCACAATGTCTGTTGGTTTTAAATTCTTGTCATTGGGTAGAGTCTTGAAACAGTGACATTGTACAGAACGACCTTTCCTGGCCGGACGTGTTGCCGTCGCGACAAAAACTTAACTTTAGTGCATAATGATTGGAGAAGTTTGGCAAAGCCTTTTTTTTTTTTTTTTCGTCAAAAGACAAACTCACCAGTTCTGGCGTTGGTGACGAAGAACAACACAAGAAAGCCGATCATCAGGAGAAAAAAGGCTACTAAGATTAACCACAGCCACCTATACCTGCGCAAAGTACATACATGATCAGTAATGCTAGTCAGAACGCCTGAGTACTATCGCCAGGGTACTATCAATAGCAAACGTTTACATGCAAATTCAATCGCGGCTTGTATGGGCACAACCGCGCGTGATAATTCCACGCTCGCATATCTACTTTATTGGTGCTGCTGCCAGGGTGACCAGATGAAGTCGTAAAAAGAAGATAACTAGTTTAAAAAATGAAATTAAGAGTCATAACATGAACAAGCATAGCCCAGAACAAGCAGAATATTTCAACCATTTAATATGTTAGAATTAATGTCAAAATTCAGCGCGGCCGCTCACATAAATGAAAGAAAGAGGACAGGGTACGTTTATTGTCTGCTTCAGTGCTGAATCTTTTACGTGAATTCTTGCCAATAACTTGTGCACCACTCACTCTTCTAGTTGGTTTAGAATCATCGATAGTCTGGATGAAAAAAATATCTTCCTTCATAATATTTTTCGTTTATAGCTTGGTAGATGGCTGGACTTGCAAGTTTCAAATGGCCCATTGGCAATTTTTCAAGCTGCACTACCCTTCAAAGATATTTCGAGGTGCCACTAACAGCTCTCTTCCCCGCCTTAGCGATGTGCTTGAGGGAAAGCTCCCTTTCGCAAGTTAAAAATTCTTGGAGCGTGGAATAATTGTGAATTCTGCAAGGAAAATCCCTTAGGAAAGTGCTCGGAAGGGTTATACAGCCGTACATTATCATCAATGTATCCCAGTGTCCTGAGAGAACTATATATGTGACAGCGAGTTCACATTTTGTGGAAATGATGTGAGGTGCATGTTATGGGTAATGCGTAGCAAAAGCTTTACTTTTCTGGCTTAATCGTGAGCTTTCCGCATAATTACTACATACTCCTTCTCTCCCTATGTTCACGAGCTATGCGAAGTGCGTAGAGTGTTTGCCCTCAGCTCTCAGAGAACTGAAAAGTACAGCGACTTCATATTGTAACGAGATGACACTACGGTATAACACACTATACATATACAGTATATTCAGCACTGTATCTGACAGAACCCTCCGAATTCACATCTTACTCTTCTTCCTTCAGCTTGATGACGAAAAAGACGTCGAAAATTTTTGCCCATCACAATATTCGGTAAAAATAGCGAGAGAGAGAGAGAAAGAAAGTGGGGGGGGGGAGGGGGGGGGGCACAACATGTCTGATGTGCGTCTAAATGCTTCTAAGGACACACACATCTCACCCTCAATTTTCTGTGTGAAGTTTAACGTGTACACTTGTGCTAATTGAGGCGTTATACAATGGTTATATATTCTCCCAATATCCTGAAAGAATAAAATGTCACGCAGAGTTTAAATTTGCACAGAAATGGGCCTATATGTCACGAGTCAGTGCGGACAGCGTTTTACAATGTGCGGTTTAATTACAACCAGTTCAAATTCTCAACGAAATTGCTCGAAAGAAACAACTTCCCTAGAAAATGAGCTGTGATCCTGCAAGGTCGCACGAGTGTGCAATGTTTTCATTTTTCCTTTTTTTTTTCTTTTTTTTTTCTTTTTTTTAATGAAAACTGAGCAGTTGAGTGGCATAAGCATAAAAAGAAAACGACGCATCATCGGGTTATCACATTGTAATGGCTTGAATTCGGGGAACTGAGGTGTTGAAGCTAATGAATAACATATAGATTATTTTGCGCAGTTCCTGGTGAATACAGCGCAGCGCGATTTTAAAAAAAAAAACGCGAAACACAGAAGAAAGAAGCAAGGTGATCACGAATGGTCTACTTACCTTTCTGTTTTAGGTACAAAGTGAGTTGAAAAATAAAGTCTAACTTATAAAATATGGCACCGAATGCTTTCGCGAGTTTTCATGTTAGCATCTACTAGAAAGCGCGGCGTTTAGTTATGCGAGAACGCTGCTACGCAGTATGGAGAAATACGTATTTTATCAGAGGCAACTTAACGCAGCGGAATCCTGTGTGCGCTTCGTTCTCTCTCCAAGGTGTCACGTGACGTCTTCTATAAAATCGTACACTCTTATGGTGCGTTCGACTGGTTTATATCGCGCTCCAAATCTGTTTGCAGGAATGCGGAGCCCTCCCTCTCAAGAATGGAATCAGAGAAAAGCTGGCACAGCCGAACGGGCTAACTGCTCTCATAGAAATCGGAGTAGCCATGGACGCGATCGAGTTTCTGTCGGATCTCGGTTGCGCTCCCAGGTTGAAGGTGGGAAGGCCTCCGGGCGCTCTAAGCTGGAATGTGGCGCACTGAATGAACCAGGCGAATGTGTTCCTAGCGCTCGCTTTCGCCCAGCCCAATGTAAACCGCACCGCGAGAGCACTCTAGGACGCTCGAAAGCGACCAAGTCGGATGTAGCTCTAATCTCGTTCCACACAAAGTTCAACAAAGTGGAACATTCTTGCAATTACGTCTAACTTGGTTCACGGAACCTGTGTGGAACAAGATTAAGGTGTTCCGTTTACTTAGTGAAACTTGTGCGGCACAATGTTCAGAGTGGCATGCATGTAAAAGTGGTAAGAAGCTGCACCGAAGGAAGAACCTACGCTAGTTAAGAATATTCAGTCCGACATAGCTTTTACTTAAGAGGAACAATTTTGCAAATATGTTCCACTTGATTATAGCAATATATGTGGAATAAGAATTAAGGTGTAGCTGAGATGAGTGCACTGTATATAACAGAACAGCTTCGACATGTTAATGCGAGTTGACTACCACTGAGCACCTTAGAGGACTTGTGCAACGGGGCAACAAAGGTGCATACACGGCCAGAAGAAAAGGGTTGCAGTGACATTAAAGAGAAACGCTAGATCAATTTAGACTGATAAAGTAATAATTAAAAACTATATTTTCGTCCATTTCACTGTAAGAAGTTGATAGCTAGAGCAAAAAAAAAAAAAGCCGAACTTCATTTTTTTCTTTTTTTTTTAATTTTGCGTCGTAACCTCAGCGCCGTTGCGTCAGCGTGACGTCATGTATTTCAAAGCATTTTCCCGTGTTCAGGCTGCTGTTGCGCAGTAAATGTTCTCGAAAACCACTAAGGCGTCTCCATCGCATTATCACTGCGAGAGAGTATATAAACCTCAACCAAAGCCTGACGTCTCTTTGGATTGCCCTACGTGATTCATCGTATAAATAAGCCAAGCAATGCTTCATGATAAATGTTATTTGCGCACCACTTGAAACGAGGACTAAAAACGACAGACACAATCTTGCTAGAGCGAATGCACGTGTACAAGTCTGTACTGTAAATTACACATGCATATTTTGTTTTTCATGTTTCGTCACATGTATGTATAAAACCACTCGACTTCCTACCATTAAAATCAGTTGAAAGTTGGCAACTGTGTTTGTCGTTTCTAGTCCTCGTTTCAAGTGGTGTACAAATAACATTTATCATGAATTGTTACCAACTATGCCAAAGCAGTACCCTTCCCAGTAATGCTCTGTCGACTAAGATGCACCTCGCCATCTAACTGCTGCTTCCAGACGCAACTCTCTTCACAAGTTCTTTAGAAATTATCATATACCAAACTGATTGATTCATTGATTGATTCATTCATTCATTCATTCATTCATTCATTCATTACTGACGCCTAATGCTTCGACAAATTCGCGACCGAAAAGAATAGCCCCTTTATTTGCTCCACTCTCTTTATTATTCCCTTAAATGACTTTTCTGAAACACCTAGTAATATAAATGTGCGTATGGAGGACGTACGTACTACTCACCGACGTCGTCGTCGAAATAATTATGTCTGTGGTGGTGCACCTTGCCCTCGCGTTGCACGTACGAGTAGATTGGCCAGGAGCGAGGAATCGGTGCGTCTGCACGTGCGTGATGGTATTTCAAGTTCTCCAGTATTCAGTCTTCAAAGGGTTGTTATACATACGGTATTATTTTTTAGATATACATGCCGATTAGCACTGCAATTCGCCCATTAGTTCATGCCAGTTCAATACTCGTGCAGAACGAGCGCTGCCGCACTAAGTGGATTAGATGAATTCCAAGGCATGCTGGTATTGCGGGAAACGAAAGAACAGACATTCTGGGGCATGTAGCACAAAAGAGACTCTGTTACTTTTCTGCCCTATCAAGACAACAAACGCTACTTAGAGAAACTCCGCAATGAAAGTTTGGCAAACTGAATGGTAAAAACAAAATAAAAACAAGGTCCACCTAATCAAACCAAATCAACATTAGTAGAATGGCGCAGTCGCAGAAAAGAGAGACCCTTTGAGGTATAGTCTTGTGCCGGCTATGCATAGGACACATGCATCTCACCCATAACTTGTCCTTTTTGGGTCTGGACCATTACGTATGCACTTGAAACCGTGTGCAGCTACAAAGCATATATGATATCAAACCAGTCAAAAGCAGTCAGTGGCCGTTTCAATCATACCTCTTTATGGTACAGTAGCAGCACGCAATCATGTGTCCAAAGCGTTGCCGAACCAATGACACCAGTTGGCAAATAGTACCATGCTTCAGCAGACGCGATCAAACGATCGCCTTCCTCGCTCAGAACTTTTGGTTTTGATAAGTTCAATGTAATGGCTTGGTTTGACGCTTGGAATAAAGCAGATAAATTTTGCATGGCGAAATGTGATAACGGTTGTGAATGTGTAATGAATGTGCAGTCATGGGACGCAAGCTTCCGAATAGATTGCACACTGCCGCTCACTTTGCAAGATACGGCGCTACCAACATTTACATTTCATTTACTGTATAGCCTTAAAAGCCCGAAGGCATTACATAAGGCGGGGGCACTTAATAGAGGGTGGTAAAACTATGTTTGTAAAGGAAGTACACGGGATGAAAAAAGCGACCATAACAGAAGCAAAGCACAACACTTCAATCCCTTCGGGCACTGCATTCTATAGCATAGAGAGAGATTGCGACACTGAAAGTGTGATTATTATACAATTATATTAATTGGTGAAATACATATGTAGATATAGACCCTTGGGATATACTGGCACGAGAAATACACACCTTCCATGGCCTCCCGCTATATGCACTTCTTCTTCTACCTCTTTCAGTTCTTCAAGCACCTACGATGGGGCTCTGGCCTTGTTTCAGCTAAATTTTTCCAGGGGCTCTAGTTTCAGCATAGAAACTAGACAACTTACAAATGAACTATTTTCTATTGGACAAAGCGAACTAACTTGAGCACAAGGTTAATTAAAATGTGCAAGGCCACGACCGCGTGGCATTACCTGTAGTTTTCAATTTTTCCCAGCACTGTGCACTGGCTGTCCGGCGTGCCCGCGACCGGGCCGGTGGGCTATAGACCTGCCGGTCTCGACGTGGGACTAGCCGGGTGCGCGACGAGTTCGCGTCCTCGCCGGACTTCCAATAAAAGTTATTTCACTCACTCCCTCACTGGGCACGATGCAGTCGTGCGAGGTCATTTCTTCTCAAAAGCGTTCCCTATACAAGCATAATCGGAGACGCTGCATGGACTTGATGGACCATCGGTCTAGCGGATAGTAGATCCAACAACGGTAATCTTGCGGCGGCTGTTGTATACTTACTCAGGACAGTTAGGTGACACCTTTCGACATTTATAGGCGTTACCTCTGGGTCGATCCCAGAGACTGTGTAATCAAAACTGGACCGATCCCGCTCATAAAATAACTGTCAGCCCTTCCACTAGGGTGGAGATGGAAGACCAGCGAAGCTGGTGAGAATTATGTATTTCCAATTATGACAATTAAGATGTGATGGTGTATTTCTATTAAAGAATGAGAAATGTATATGATCCGGTAGCTTTCATTTATTTAGTGACCACAGGGATCATGGCCTTATGGTCGCTACGGTACACCGCCATAGGGTGTACGGCAAAGGTTGGCACGTTCTTCATAAAAATGTCGCCGTCTTGCGGTCGGGAGTCAGCGGTCGGGAGCCGGCGACGAGGCAAATCTTGCCTCGTCGCCGGCTCCCGGGCCCGCTGGACTGCGTACTCTTGTGTCTTGAGGTTGGAGCTGCGCAGAGCGGCGGCCCACTTCAACGCAAGAGCCTCCAGAGCTACTGCCATTTTCGCTGCTATATCAGGGCACTCCCACATGTGTGAGAGTGTCGCTCTAGTTGCCTGACATTGAGTTGTAGCTTGGGTGCCGGACAGGGTTTATACGTCATAAATGATGTTCGTATATAGTTCAGTGCAACCCTAAACGACAGTTACCAAGATGTCGACCGAAAGGCGCAATTTGTCTTTGCAAGAGGTGTAGAAGCATCAAGCGTTACGTTTCGATCGTCTCAGTTAATACACCCACACTGCCAGCTTTGCACGCGCTACCTTAAAGGGCCCATCACCAGGTCTGGGCATTTTGAGCTGACGAACGCACTGCATGCAATGTGCGCTAACGATCACGTCTGCTAAATATTACACCGCTACGCGCCGCGGAAAGAGCCGAAATTTCATTACCAAACGACGTTTGCTCTTCCATTCGTGGGCGCCGCGCCCAGCGGGAGAGTCGACGTCAATCGCGCAAGTGCGCTACGTACATCGTTGTACTGTGACGTCACTTTCAGTGACATGTGACTGAGAATTACTGAAGGCAACAGCCGTTATTTGTTTGATCTGCTGCTTCAACAGAGGAATTAAAGTTTAGAGAAATAATAAAAATTTGGAGCACGCTTAAGCTTCGCCTTTAAGAGTGGAACGCGATATCATTCAAAGATCCCTGACTGCTTCTCACGCTCCTCGGCAACTGCAGCTTATGTAACGGTAATGTTAACCGAGAAACAATGGCGGCAAACGATATGCACGAAGGCGAGCTTTTTGGTAGAAACGCGGCCTCTTGCGTGGGCCGATCGTTTCCGGAGATTGTGCACAGCAGCGCCAAAAAAAACTACATCATTTTCAGGTTTCTGTTATTGTTTCGAACTTTTAATACTTCCAGTCTGAGAAGACTTAACATAAAAGGCATGTGCTGTCGGTGTTTTGTTTCATGATATGTGTTTGTGGGCTGTCATACTCAAAATTCAGAGGAATAACTTTGTCGAGAATTTAAGACAAGGTATGAGCAACTTTAGTGATAGAATGGTGTGGCAATATAACCCGCGTATAGTACCGCATTTCATATAGCAACGCGTGGCATATACATATACCTAAATATATACGGAAATATTTGCTCACGGGAACTCCGCCGACGCCGGATTATCTGCGACACGCTATCGCGTTAAAACCTGCAAACCGAATGTCTGCGTGTCATTATTTTACGTCGTCCGTGGCAAGAGAGATGTACTTCCGTTTCGCCTGCTCGCGCGCGCGCAGAGAGCGAAACTATGTCAGTTTCTGCCGTGTTCCAGCGGGCGATCATGCTATGTGATCCGCTGATCAGGCGTTCTCGTGCACAGCGCACAATCGTGTGCTGCGCGAGTAGTAGGAACATTTATTGTAAAGAATAGGACGAGCGGTCTTCAGGTGGGTCGGGACCTCTATTCTGGAGAAAAAAAATTAATAAATTTTTCTTCACCATGTTCTGCTCTCTAACGCGAAATTAAAATAGAGCTCATGCAATGAAGAAAATTTTTTTTTCTGATGAATTATCTTGGGTATGTCTCTCGAGATAACGGTAATAGCCATGATTTTTTTTTTTTCATGGAAATCGGTAATGGTCGAGTCCCATCTCTGGTACTTGTGACATGGAATGACCCTATTACAAGAGTTTGGCAAATATCAAGCTTTTTAATACGAGCAGAATACAAATAGTATCGAATATCAAATAGACAAACGCAGACGCATAGATTTACAGCAGAAAAATTTATTCTGTATAATTCTACACCCCGCTTGTACCGACTAGTAAAAAAGAGACAGAAACCACCAGGGACATTTAGGATTGGTTTTAATGACATCGCCAATTGTCATTTTAAAAACTGCACGAATAACTTCTCAATGTCTTTAGAGAATGGTTGCAAACAATCTTTCTAAGAATGAATGGTTTTAAAAAAGACAGAAGTTGTAGAAAAAGAAAATAAAAAGCTGCTGAAGGACTTGTGCGCCTTGAATACATGTACAATAGCCCGGTTTTGGGGAAAAGAAAATCACTGGTAGTTAATCTGCTACATAACTAGACTGCATGAAACACTAAATGACAAATTACAAGGAAAAATAACAGGCTGTAATGTAGCCTTCCACCGCGAAACCAAAAACAAAGCTTGCATTACCCATTAGTTTTTGCATTGCTTCGAAAAATTGTCATCGCTTCAGTTCTGATAATTTCCGATGCTTTGTTTAGCAGACAGAGAACAGTAAGAAGTCTTTAACAGTTGGTTGTTGCAAAATATTTTACTAGTTTTACATATTCCAAAATGCCAAACAGTTTGCTTTCCAATATGAATACGAATAGTTGGTGTGCAACATTCGATTCGTATTCCAATATTCGCCCTTTCCTATTTATTACGCATCCCCTGCTTGAGCAGCGAGGATTGTCTTTCGTGCCTTTCATGTTTGTTTTAAATTGAAGTGTTGCAAATCATTACTGAACCCTCATTTTACACCTTATTTTTGTGCGCCCCACAAGGTCCATAGTTCTTTCTCTGGTGTCCTCGATGTACAAGGCACCTTGTTTATATTTGGGGAGAATTAGAGGCACGGTATGCATAATGCGTAGGGCAACATTCCAAATAGGTGGATTAACAATGCCATATGCCATTGATTACGTATGTATAAGCACTCCAAGACTTGGACTGCTGCCCTGGCATAATTACAACTACAACTAAGGTCAAATTTGGCAACCATAGGGGGAACGCTACGGCAAGTACATGTGCAATGTTAAGTGCATATTTATCTAACGCAGTTTTTGCAAAAGAAGATTCTTAAGCAAGTATTCAAAACTGTCAGGCTGCCGTTATCAGCTATATATATATATATATATATAGTGATACGGCAGCGTGAATAACTTCCTAAGCAGCGTGACAACGTGACAATTTTGAATACTTCCTTAAGCATCTTTTTTTGCAAAAACTGTTCAAAATATTTGTTTTTCACTGGATTTTACAATGGGCCAAGCGTATTTAGAAGGATGAGAAGCACAACTTCTCAGTTATCTTCGATTTATTTGCTCAACAGTGTCAGTCGGTGGACCCACCTATGTCAAGGGCTGCTGAGGTTCAGACAATGTAGAAAAAATGTTGTTGTTGTTCAAGAATTGCATTTTACAATATATGTATACCGTATTTTCTGGTCTATAAGTCGCACCCCCCTCAAAACAGCAGTCTTTCCGAAAAAAAAAAAACATAAGTCGCACCGGTGAATAAGACGCACCTGTTCATTCGGTAAGCAATTAAACAAAAAAACTGCTGTGAATGCAGCTCACGCGCAAGCGTGTGGGTGCCATTCCTATATAATTGCGATAGCAATGATATGGACACTCCAGGTGCATTTCTGCCGTCGTGGTCGCCACGATGTTCTGTGTAAAGGCCAAGGGCGATAACATCATCCCTGCGCACCGTATGGCTGTATGTGTTTGTGAATGCATGCGACGGTGAGTTGCAATCACGCACAAGTGAGGAAAGCGGGAAGGCAATGCGGTAGGGAGGGGGGGCTTGTGCACTGGTAGCAACTGCGTAGTTTGTGCACCGGCGAGTGTCGTATCTTGAAAGCGATCTGCAGATGCGACGACTTCGGAGTCAGTCGACTCGCGGTCAGCCTGCCGCCACTTGCATTGCTGATCCGTCCTTCTTGCACAGCACTCGGCAACTCAATCACAAGAACCTCCCTACCTCCGTATAGCCCGCACACAAACTGTAGCAAGTGCCAGAGGAGATCAACCCAGCACGCTTCACAATGCCATAGCATCCAATATAATTTTGATGGCAGTTTTTACCGAAAAAGAAATATGTATATAGGTCGCACCGTTCTACAAGACGCACCAACAAAAACTTCAGAAAAAAAAATGCTATTTATGCACCGGAAAGTACGTGTGTGTGTGTGTACGGTGTGTTTGTGTGTGTATATATATATAAATAAATCATAAGAAGCCAACAGTGACACCAAGGACAACATATGGAAATTACTTGTACTTAGTAATTGAATTAAAGAAATGATAAATTAATGAAAATGAAAATGGATGAAAAAGCAACTGGCCGCAGGTGGGGAACGAACCCACTCTTCGCATTAGGCGTGCAATGCTCTCACCATTGAGCTACCGCGGCGCCGTTTTCCCATCCACTTTATGGGGTATTTATGTCTTACAACTAGAATTAACCCTGGGAGTGTTAGCCAGCGCTACCACTTACAAACCTAGGCAACAGACGTGGAACATCCTTTCTGCCACAGGCATCACGAGTACGTGATCTTTTTGGGTGAAGGCAACTGGTCAATGAAACCACATATGCCACCTGAAGGCATCAATGTTGCCGGATTTGAGCCCTCGTTATGTAATGGACGAGAAGAAAGGGAACCGAGGGGCCCGATTTTTATTCATATCATAAGAAGCCAACAAATCGTGACACCAAGGACAACATAGGGGAAATTACTTGTACTTAGTAATCGAATTAAAGGAATGATAAATTAATGAAAATGGATGAAAAAACAACTGGCTGCAGGTGGGTGACGAACCCACGTCTTCGCATTACACGTGCGATGCTCTCACCATTGAGCTACCGCGGCGCGATTTTCCCATCCACTTTCTGGAGTATTTATGTCTTACAGCTAGAATTAACCCTGGGAGTGTTAGCCAGCGCCACCACTCGCAAACCTAGGCAGCGGATGTGGAACATCCTTTCGGCCGCAGGCGTCACGAGTAAGTGATCTTTATGGGTGAAGGCAACTGGTCAATAAACCCACATATGCTTTCTTTCATATATATATATAAGGAGAGAGGCAGTTGGACAGGATAGATAGTTTGAAGTTTGCCACTCTGCTTGAGAAATAGTTGCACCTAACTACACTACCATCAGTATTTGCTTGTGTTCTCTCTGATGGGCATAATGTGGAAAGAATAATGCAACAAAACTGAACATTAATCATTGGAAAGATAAAAGTTCTATACCAACAGTTATGAAGATTTTATAGCTGAATTCACAGCGATGTCTACACTGCTGTCATATGCATAGTAGCTATAGTACAGCTGTTGCACCATTCAGCCAGTATATACTTGACAGCATGTCAGTCACTAACATACCGAGAAACAAAGCAGCTGGTGACACAGCGTGTTTACAAAGACAAGTGTGCATATCTTGAGCATGCTTCCCAAGACCAAATGTAGTGACAACTCATAGAACAACAGGCCATTGTGTAAAATGAGTAGTTTTATTCAATGTCTTGTGGTTCATGTTGTAGAAGCAAAACAGGCATTCAGTAAAGTAAAAAAAAAAGGTTGTGGTGTAAAATTAGTGCTTTCTTCATTTATTATCTATCCCTCCTGCTTCACATTCCAGAAGCAAAACAGGCACTCACCAAAGCAGAGCCAACTTGGCCTTTTCTGTTTAATATGCATGCCTTGCTTATGTACGAGTAATGACATGTGCAACAATATCAAGTGTCCGATAGCACGCATTGTCTTTAGAAAAATGCATTTCTGAAGCTAAAATGGTCACTTGCTAAACTCTGGAAAAGAGAGGGAGAGAGAGTCAAATTCATGATGTAGAAACATTTTGTAGAGCTCTTCCTTCATTTCTGTGCCCTGCTTGCCAGTCTTCAAAATGTCTTTGACAGTAATGGTCAGATACTACCCTTGAATTAGGTTACCTGTACCACACCCTAGCAAACAAACAATCTGAAACTTCTCAGGAAGCCATCAAAGCTCTCAGGAAGCCATCAAAGCTCTCAGCAGCAGCCCCTTCCCATAAACATGCTGTCCTTACCCCAGATGGCTGGGGGGAAATGGTCGGGAAGTTCCCCAGCACTCCAGAAGCTGTGACAGCTGCCATTCGTCCATCACACACGTGAGCTGATCGACAAACAGGGATGTGATCATCACCCCAGAAGCTGGGACCTGGGCTAGGGATTAAGGCAACATCTGAATTATCCTTTCCCTTTACCAGAGGGAATAACTCAAACTAAACAGCACTCAGTTGATAAAAAAAAAACAGGCAAATAAAAAATAAAAGAAAAGCAAAGGATGGCATACATCTACCGAAAGAACAAGACAAACTGAAAGTGCTGTTGTTCTTAAGTAATCGTTGTATGAACACCCACAAGCCATTCTCATCATCCCAGAAAAAAAAAGAGGAAAAAATTTTTTTTTTCATAGCTCTGTTTGGCGTCAATGTCTATACTGCAAATTGCCCAACACCACCTCACATTTGTTTTAAAGAGACACTGAAGAAAAACATTGTCAGATTGGTACATTGAGCTCCTTACATACATAGTCAATCTCATCAGGCAGAACACCTATGTGCCTGATGGACAACTTGATGAATGCCTTGAGTTTAAATTAACAAGCAAAATTATCAGAAGGATCAGTCTGCTTAATCTATCAGCAAGTTACGCCCTTGAACAAACACTATAAGGGGCACTGTGGTTCTTACAGAGAATGTGACACTGGGTGCTGAAAGCCAAAAATTTTATATGAAGGCCAAATTTCACTACAGTCGAACCCACTTATAACGATACCGGTTTTAACAATATATCGGTTATAACAATGACAAGCTGCTGCACCGTCAACTTTTGTATGTTTTCTATGGTGAAATAATCTGCTTACTACAATGCCCCCATGCCACATTATCGGTTATGAAGTCTGGCTACTGGGTGTCCGTGCCGAAAAAGAATGGAATGCGAAATCATTTTTAAAAATTAGAAATTTGACCAGCTCCACGCCTTCGTACGCTGTTTTCCAGCCTTCTCCGTATCGCCAGCCCCAAGGCCTCTCCCGTCGCACTCCTACCCCTCCGAACAGGAATGGGCTGCGCCCATAGCGCTGGGCGCTGCTCCAAGATAGCTCGATGGCCCCTCCTTCTGCGCAATTATTGCCTACAGATTAAGTCGCTTGTGCTCGTCTTTGTTGGTTGCGTCGAAGTCGTTCCGAGTCACGTGGTTCCACGTGGTTCCAAAACAGTGCCAGTCACTTGTTTGACTCGCCGCCCAAACGGAAGATGGTTGTGATCCACCCGCTGATCATCGGCAATGCACGACGTTGCCAGTGAAAAGAAAGTGCACTGCTATACATTTGTAAACAAAGTGGTTCTAACCGATTAGGCAATCGTCACGAACATGGTTGCATCGGATAGCAACGGCGACACGCGGTAAGGCAGGCTGCCTCAACGTTGTCCTCGCAGGAGGCCCTGCAAATCATTCAGTCCCTCCAAGGCTTCGTTTTCGCAAGGAACCTTCGCATAAAGCAAGCAAAGCTGACAGACATGGGGTTTTCTCGTGCAAGCCAGTGAGAAGTATGTGGCGAGATGCTTGTGGCGACCTTGCCGCAGCATTTCTCCTGGATTTCTCAAGAGGCTGCCGTGGCACCCTTCTCGCATTTTTTAAAAGGCCCCTTTTGAGGCCACCAAAGCGATGCCTCGGCGGAGCTCGCATGTCACTTGCCGCCCATGACCCCACACTGCAGTTGTTATAGCAGTGCCATTCTTGAACGCCGACAGCCGCGGCTTGTTACACGTGATCGGAGCACGCAGGAAACAGAGTTAAACAGTTACACGAGTCAACACAATTAGCAGCCAGATGGAGGAAGGTGGTGGAGAGGGGCACTGCGCCCCGCCCCACTATTTTAGTTTTCTCACAAAAGCTCTGCCATCCCCCTATTTTGATTATTATCGGTTATAAAAATAAAATTTTCGTGGCACTTGAATATTGTTATAAGTGCGTTCGACTGAACCTACTAATTCTGGGCATTTTCCTATAGCGGATCTATGGATGAGAGATGAAATTACACCTTACGTGGTCTTTCTACCTGCAAAAGATACACTAATTTAATCCTCCCTTGCACTGGTGCAAAATTTATTTGCTCCCTACGAGTTCATAAAACCACATTCACACACAATGTGCACACGTGCTCTGTACTCATAATGCATGCTTGCAGGATGCTCCATTTTAAAAAGAAAGCTTTGTTGACGACAATTTTGATGTTCTACAGAATGCTTGCCTTCTTGTGTCATGCAAAAATATATATATAGAAAGTCCTAACTCGAGCTGCAGTAAACAGGTTAGGAGTCAGTCGTGAATGGAAATAGTTATGCAATGTCAACACTGTCAACATAGCTTAATAACAGAAAGTTCACGTACAACTCTAGAAGCCACACATTCCTCTGTTCAAGGCTACTTAAAACCTTGCTCTATGTTGTCAGATGAGTGCGTGTCAGAAGAGTTGTTGCCATGTTTAAGGTAGGGACAGCATACATTCAACTTCAGTTCATCTCAGCAAACTGCTCTTTATTCTACTGTACAAGAGAGGCAGCTATATGTCGATGACACGTCCAACAAAGTTTACTTTTCTGCGACCTAAACAAATGTTAGCAAACCCTCAGCCATTACTGCTTGCAGAGGCATCTGCGCCTGCCTTTGGTATTTCCTGCTCACCCCGCTTTCGCTTGTAGTCGCTGAGAGCTGCCTTGATAGCATCTTCGGCAAGCACTGAAACGACAGAACGAGTTTAAATAGTTGTACAATTTATCACAATACAGTTCAGTAAAACAGTGCCAGTTCAGCAATAACAAGCAAGATATACAATTAGTGAAACTAATGACATTGTAGTTCGCAGACCAATAACTTAGATGCACATTAAAGCAGCAGCATGCGACACGTAAAAAATAAACATTACTCATTAAACACAGTTGAGCATCGTGGCAACGCATGTGCCATACACAAAAATATATTTGTGGACCTGTTAGCATGCAGACTACCTGCAAAGGCTACAAATCTATATACCAGCAGTATCAGACTTCTGTGTACACATCCAAGTGCACTTTCAGGCTCTGTTGAAATAGAGCAAGATTTTCAGGTTCTAACACTGTGTACAAACTAGGTTAGCCCATCACCTTTTAAAGCACCAGTGCTTCCTTTCTACAGTCTTCATCTGTTAAATAATGCTACTATATTTGCATGCTGCAGGACAACCTATAGCAGCAAGAACAAATGTGTACATGTGACAGCACATGGTCCTAAATATGATCAGATCACTGTTTGTAAGATAATAAACACAATTTTTATCTGCACAGTTATTCACAAAAAAAATATATGCAGTAATATTTTATGCTTGCATCCGACCAAACCTACATAGAGAGAAATATTTTGCGCATAAAAACCTGGCAGCACCAGAAAACCTGGCTTTAGCTATTCTGCTCACTTCACCGCAAACCTGCCATTTTTTCTTCACTGTGATTCTCCCACAGAAGAGATTAACGATGCAGGAATAATACACCATAATTTCCTAAGTGTGCCATTAGGATGTTGCAAAATTTTCAACACGCTCAAAAACTACCCCAAGTACGCTAAATACAGACAGAATTTCAATTTTCCCTACTTTCGAACTTAATAAAGTTGGCAGCTCTCTGATATAATATTACGGACGAATAAATATGAATGCATGAGCAAGTGTGGCTGCTCTCACAAACTGAGCATGTGAAATTCTTCCTGTACTGCTCAGTTTTACATCGAATAAAATTGGAACAGCTCGTTCATCTTTATTTCTTTCTACTTTACCAATCAACTTAACTTCTAAAACCAGAAACCACAACTACTTAGTGAAATAAAGCTTGTTAGAAAATCCAGTGTGTGTTCAGGAATATTATCTTGCAATACATACTTTACACAATACAATACAACACACATGGGTACAATACAAAACTAAAACTTAAATTCTAGAACCTCATAATCCATCTCAATATCTACTTCCAGTGCAGCAAAAGCTATGGGACATGCTAAGGCAAACCATAGTCTGCAACAGAATTCTGTTCCATGGTTTAGCACTGGTTATACTGCAGATGTTGGAGGTTATGGTACTGGAACACCATTTGCATGGTGCATTGTCAGCTCTATGCTCTTCATTACTGGTGGCAAAGCTGCAGATTAATATGTTGGTTGCATCACGGGTTTACAATATCAGTACATTGGCGTCTCTGATTGGCCCAGATGGCTCGTTGCTTTTGCTGCGCTGCAAGTACAGTGTGTAACAGAGCATAGTTCTTCAAATATTTCAGCCAACATAAATTCTTGTATCACAACATAAGTGCACACTGTGAAACTAAAAGTGAAGTATGGTAATAATGCACAAAGTGTCTATTTACTTGAGCAGTGAAGCTTGACTGGAGGTAGGCTCAGCTCTTTAGCAATGTCGGTGTTCTTAATCTTCATAGCTTCATTTACCTGAAATAAAGAGCAGCAACATGACATTCAAGGTGGACATGGCTTACACCGCCTCAGAATTGTTGTACTGTTTATCACAAATTGAAACTGCTCACTAACATAAGCAGGAACTTGTACTAGTAACTCTCCTTTGTTTCACCATAAAGTAAGAATCAAAGCCAAAGCGCACCGTCTGTTGAGGAATGTCTCTCCCACCAAGGCCACACTGCCAAACGAAGTACAAATGCAGGCCTCTTCCTCTCTACAATCACCCTCTCTCACATCAACAAGCATAATGGGCCAAGCACGCATTACTAGGCCCGACAGAACATCCTCCTAAACTACGCACAACCAGTGAATACGGCGCATAGAGTTTCCAAATGGCTGACTGTGAACATGAGTGATTGTGCACTGGATTGGATTAGCTCAGTGACCCTTTACCTCATTTAGCTTTATGAATAGCAAGAGATGTGAAAGCGCTCTTCCCATAAGGTGGTGGCTACCCCCACTTGACCTTCACAACTTCTCTTCACGGTGGCCTCCAATATTGCGTGGCGCAGCTCATGCTAGAGCAGCTTTGTAGCAGTTTACCTCATTTGTAGCATGGATGAGGCAGCTTAAATGAAATGTAGCAGACTAGAGCAATTGTAGCAGCATACCTACCACTGCCAATTGCACTGTCTAAATGCAGTGATCTTGTGCATCAGGGACATCATGGACTGCAACTGTGGTGATGGGATACGAATTTAATGCAAATTTCGTTTTGTGTTGAGTGCTATGTAAAATCTACCAAATCATGTTTTAACACCACTTTAATTATAATTTACATCAAACAACAAGCGAAATCAGGCAAGTTTTACCACAGACCTCACAAGAGGCACTGACTGCCAATTTACCTTGATCACTGTTATCAATTTGCATCCAGTTTCACAGCTCTATATGCTGGGCCACGCAAATGAAAGAAGACGGAAGCTAGCGTCACATGGACTTAAGCACTGTAATTGAGCCTTGGTTCCGCTAACACCCTCTGACTGTTGCAGGTGGTACTTACTTACATTAAAGATCCATTTGCCTAGCTTTGGTGGTAAAACAGGCGTAATTGTTAAAATGTCGATAGTATCTGTTTTGATTGGGGAGATAACTGACTTAAAGTTCATCCATCTAAGTTAAAAAGTCTCACACAAAGAACTTGAAATGTGCAAAGCACATCACAAATTAATGTGAATGCCATCACTTGATTTTATTCTACCTTCTCTGTGTTCATAGGCCAATAAACTTGACCACGATAAAACACACATAAGCAAGAGCCCATTCACTTTTATTCTCTCTGGATTCTTTAACTTGGCAGGAGGGGGCCCCAAAATTTGCTATAGTTCTTTTCCTTCAATTCTAGTGATTTCTTTGCATTGAAAGTGGTAGACAGTGGCAGCACTTACGCTGCACTCGTATTGGGCTTACCACAACCTACATTCAACTGCAATGCTTCTACTCCACGCAAAAGTCAATTGGCCAACCTTTCAAGCAGAGCTGTGAAGTCGAGAGTGGTTCTAGTGATGCTGACACATACCGTTCTTCAATTATTTTTATCGCATTTGCAGTGATGCTACTGCGGACTTCTGATTTGGAGCAATTTTCGGAGCACCAGAAATTTCATTTTGGAGCACTTTGGAGCAGGCAATTTGGCATTTGGGAGCAACACATTTTTTTCACATCCTGAAGTATTTCGAAAAAGCGAGTTGCAATTTACATTCAAAGACCTGAATAATTTGTATGCTCTTAGAGAAGCTGGGTAAACATTTCCATCCATTGCAGATCTCGTGGAGAAAAAAATGCTTTTCTGTGCATGCAACACACGCACACAAGTTGATATTGTTTCATATATGGCAAGTTTTCCCAGATGTCATTCCGTATATCCAGAAACAGAAATGATGGACACATTGGCGGCATGCAGTTATTATAATCACATGTCATGCTGCGCTTCAAACAAGCTACAGTAGAACCCCGCTGTTACGTTCCCGGGTGCTGCGTTTTCCCGCCTGTTATGTCGTTTTCGGCTGGTCCTGGCATAGCTCCCATAGGACCCAATGCATTGGTAACGCCGCTGTTGCGTCGCAACTGTGGGACTGTTCCCGCATCATGTGTTGAGAACTGCCACCCCGCACCAGCCCGAGCGGCCATTTTGACTTTTCATGTCACTTGGCTTGGTGGCTTGACGATGGGTTTCACTGCCCAAAGTGCCGGGGGCGACACCTATGATGTATTTTCGGTTTACGCCAGCAAAAGCATGGCCTTTGAGATCCGTATTTGCTATCTAAAGATGGTGTCAATGACGCGTTGGGGCCCTAAATTGGTAATGGCGCATAGATGTTCAGTATAAAGTCCAAGGGCAATAACGCCATCGCCGCGCGCCGTATGTGCGAGTGAAAGCGTGTGAGGGGAGCCGACGACCGCGGCCAAATCTCGCGCGCGCAAGAAAGAAGAGCGGGGAGGACACAGAGGGAGATTCTAGAAAGAGGAGGCGTGCCTTCTGTTGCGCTCGAGGCACCGGCGAGGGAGCGAGGGAGGGATATCGGGCGGTGTTGTACTCTGGCATCAACTGCGTACTGCGCGGCGGTCGCGCGGGCCGTATCGTGAAAGCGATCTGCGTCGCGTCTAGGCAGTGTAGGTGCGTCGGCGGCTCGTAACTTTGTGCGTATTGTGTGTTCTCGGCGCTCAGTTTCCGTTGAAGCGATAGACAGCAACACGAAGGTCACTTCGTTCACTGCTGCTGCAGCACTTCCTCACGCCAGCGTTTGACAGCGCGTGTCTGCGCTCATCGAGAGTGATGTGTTCATGTTTGCCTGTGTGCACTGACACCATGCTTGTTAATATAGTTAATAAGCGAATGCTTACAAGTTTATACGGACGATAAAACAACTATCTTTACTTTGTATAGCTGTGTACTAATTTGCAATGGCAATCGATGCTTCGGCTTTCAACGAAACTACGACTTTCTTTCACACGTAAGAATTAAAATAATATTGTGTGCAGTTCAACACTACTCTCATTTCTCAATTTTTCCTGTTTCTTGGCTCTTGCGTTTCCCGGCTCTTACGCGTTTCTTTAACGGTCCTGTGAAAAACGTATCAGCGGGGTTTCCGGAGTAGATAACGTCCGCCAATGAATCGCCAATTGACTTTGAAGCCACGAGCTTCAGCACAAACCGCACTTTGCCGTCGAGCCGCCTTGCAAGGAAGACGCCACATCGGCGCCGTACGTGGCACTGTGGCTTAATCGGGACGCATGCGCTAGTGCTGTTTCGTCTACTAAGGTTGTAACCAACGCTCCTTTATAGGAGGCGTTGGTTGTAACCAAGGAGGTTGGTTGCAACTAAGGCTTGCTCTACCGTCACGTTGCACGTTTTAATTCCCCGGTGGTGGAATTGTCGGCAATAGACGCCGTCAAGTCTGAGACTATTTGGCGCAGTTAGGCGCAATTTTCGTCGATTGTATCAGGATGGCGCAGTAAATCTCATTTGGCGCACTTTGGCGCAGGAGTGGAATCACTGCATTTGTAATAATTAGCATTATCTCGGCATTGTGTGATCACTCAGTTCACTCATTGTTAACATAGCTGTCAAAGTGTTATGTCAAACACTGTCACATACAGCATAAATTATCACGGTTGCATGATCTGCAACACACTGGTAAATAGACTGAAGCATAGGTGAGTATAGCAGCACCATTCGAAAGGTGCTGTAACCATGGCAACTACATTATCAACGATTTCAACAGGCTTGGCAATCATGGCACACCAACTTCGCTTATATGCCCTGCTGCCATTGGCCCCAAGGGGTAGCGCCATTATGAAAGTGAAACTATGTACAGAGAGCTGCAAAAATTCAGGTAGAGGGCATCGCTTCTCTCTTGCATTTTGAAGCTTCTGCATCCATTTACTCTTGTTTGCCTGTATAGTTAGTTTCGCTCTTACCTCTTTGATAGATCTAAAGCAAATACAGTGGCTTTAGGAAAGTTGCAGGGCCCTTTATAGAATTCAGTGCATGAGTGGCAACAGTGCGAGAAAAAATTCCAGGGAGGAGAGAAAACACTCTTTTTTGTTTGTGATAGTTGTTTCTGCACTCAGTTATTTCATTATTAACTAACTTGCACAACAACAAGTTGCTTAGGCTGTTTTGTATACTATAAAGCAGTACAGTAGCCCTCACACCTCTGTTTTCTTTTATAACATGAAAATCAAAAAGAAGTTGTGCTTTCTGGGACTCTACTGTAAAGACATTCCATGACCACAAGTGCCGCACATAACAGGCATTACCATGTTGCTGATATGCAATTAATCATACACAAAGCCATTACTAATATAATGACATAATTTGTCAGCACTTTCACAATATGAACACAAAATAATGCAGTGTCACGGTTAGATAGATAAATTTTTCCTTTTCATAATGCTGAGGTCCCAATTCAGACTGCTCATATATTTTCGTCTAAACACAGTTCATGCACAGTTTTCCATTAGGCATGGCGCTGAATTCAACTATGACATCTGATGGCACAAGGCTACTGGGCACTCGCATCAATTTCAATAGCCGCATGTCCATGTGCTCAACCTAATACAAGCACTTCCGGTCAGTGCATGCTTCTATCCATGCCCCTGTGGCTTAACTAGTTA
The DNA here is from genome assembly GCF_013339745.2 of Dermacentor silvarum. NCBI lineage: Eukaryota > Metazoa > Arthropoda > Arachnida > Ixodida > Ixodidae > Dermacentor > Dermacentor silvarum. The sequence continues at coordinate 63,372,655 of NC_051161.1, forward strand.
GCACCTGTGCTAAAAGTGAAATTAAGATTCTTGGAGAACCTTGAATCAGGAACTAGCCTACTTCGAGATTCTCCTGGTTCACCATGAAGGATTCAGCACCAAGGAGATGGAACTACAGAGCAACACAAAAATTAAATTAAAAAAACAGGAAACAGACACATCAGCACGGCTTCCCTATCACTTACGGAAAGGAAAGCCAAGTTCTTAGTTAATTTTCTGTAATTTTGTCACATCACAGACAATGTTGTATGCATGTCCATGAAATCTCTACCAAGTAATAATATTCAGTTGAAGCCAGAGACAGTTCAGTTTTTGTGTTAATGCTAATCCTGTGTCATCTGGTTTGCACCAAATCCTTCGTACAGCTGTTGTCCATCAAGACATCAACATGTGAGCATGATCCACAGAAAAGTTTGTCATGTAACCTTAAGCAGCAAATTAGAGTGACGAAGCTCTCTCCCAAGCACTGGTCGACAGAAGCTTAAGTGAATAACTTACGTTCTTTCCCTTTATCCATTCAGTTGCAAGGGAGCTGGATGCAATGGCCGATCCACAGCCAAACGTCTTGAACTTGGCATCAATAATCTTGCCACTTTCATCCACCTTGATCTAAAGTGAACAAATCGGTTATGTTCATGAACAGTAATTATGCATTTCATAATTAACTGGAAGGATAAATGTACAAATTACACTCCAAAAACAATTAAGGTGTGCAGTGGGAACTAATCTGGTAAAATCGGATGCATTTCGTTATGTCACATCTCTCCACTATGTCAAGATCTAGTTCAAATTAGCAATTCAAGACGCTGCGGCACGTGGCATAAGATAACTTTTAAATTTGCAGTTAACGGGTTCAGCTTGAAGCACAACTAAACAAGCAGTGACGTTTATATGCCCACAAGGAAGTTAAAGGCGAGTCGCGTGAAATGAAACTAGCACAACAAGTTCGGAACGGCAGTTTACCGCTACACATAACAGGCATCATGAAACGTGATGAGTGTGCGACGCTGAACAAACATCGCTGTATTCCGCTACCACCGTCATCCTGTGTCGTCGAAGAAGCGTCGATTCCGAAAGGACGATCACAACGATCAATAAAGTTTACCTGCAATTTCATGACATCTCCGCAGGCTGGGGCGCCGACAAGACCAGTGCCAACATTCTTGTCGTTCTTATTGAGCGATCCAACGTTGCGGGGATTTTCGTAGTGGTCAATAACCTGAAGATGAAAGAAGAAACACGCCAGCACGTAATAGTTTCGTTACGCCAAATGGTTTTTGCTAAGTGGAAATTAAAAAGAAATACTATTCGGGATCTTTAAGTGACGTGCGCTGACCTTCACACACGCCGGCACGAAACGGGGAGACTTTAGCAGATGCGCCGACTAGTTCGCTAACCACCGAAGTGGTTGTTGCTAAGGGGAAATTAAATAGAAATACTATTCGAGATCTCTAGGTGACGTGCGCAGACCTTGCCTCAGGACAGCAGTAATCGATTTCGTTTGCGGCCGACGCTGTCACCTCACCTAAGTCGGTCATGGCAACGTTTGCCATGGTAAAGCCCCTCCATACGCGTTTTCGCCGAGCAAAAGCGGCGGCGGCGCGTGGATGGAGGGGCTTTGGGCCATGGTAGCATCGCGATGAACCATCGAATTAAAGTATCCGCTGAATAAGCTCATAAATCTACGTTCCATGCTGAGTAAAGTTACAATAACTTAAAAATCATCGCGTTAAGAGGAGGCAATGTTAGACAACTTTATAATCAGTCAGTAAAACCACGCAGGCCGTGGTGCGCAGTTCGCGAATGGCACGGTGCAGTACTTGCCTTCTCGTGGTAGCTCGCAGAGGATACAGGGACGATAGCCAATGTTTTCCTTGCCGGCGACAGAGACCTGTGCAGCGTTCGCATAAACATCACGCGACACAGTCCTCAATCGTCTTCGGAGCAAAAATTTTTCACGCAAACTTCGAGGGTCGGTACTTCTTACAAGGGAAACTGTACCTTCCACAGTGCAACGAAAATAAGCGTAGCGGTGGCGTTGTGAACTAAAGTATGCGACCGAGAGATGGCGCTGGCAGAATCGAAACTAATATCATCATCATTATGTAGTGAGCAATATGGCCGCTGCGGTAGCGGTTCGTAGGGCTGGTCGCGCTGCTCGCTCGCTGCTTTGGGGCGTTTTGTTACCGCTTTCGGGGAGGTATTCGTGTGTACTGTACTCTAACATGACTACAGATATCTTCATTATGTCGCCAGGTGACCGAGAGGCCTCAACTGGCAATAAAACACTTCAAACAAGTAAGCTCACATTGTTTATTGTCAATGGTGAATGAGGCAGTACATGAGCACAATTTTCGTACAGCTCAGGTGGACTTAATGTTGTCCGTCACTGAGTTTACAACATACAGAAACACAGATAACCATCTGTTTATTGGGACCCAAAGCTGAAATCGAGCGAAGTTTTCTCATCGTGTTCGGCGTGCCGTAAAGCAGGGAGAACGAAGGTTCAGTCAGTGACATTTATGCTGAGCTGCCCTCGTACTTGGATTGCGTACAGTGCTGCTTGGCGTTTTACATTATCTGCGTTCGACGATTTCAGCTAGATTAAAGAAAGGAACACAAAAATTGCTCGGCAAAAATGTACTGTCAGCAAGATAAGCTCGAGCTGCAATGTCTCACTTCTCTCATAACACATTGGCGAGAGGCACGAAGTGTAGGAGGGGGGCGTTATGCTAAATTTTACATCACATTTCCTGCTCTTGATATTTTTCTGCTGCACATTTAGTGCTCAGGTGCGGCAGCAAAGGCTTTGACACAAGTGGAGCACTTGTAAGGAAACCAAGGAACGTTATGGAGACAGCAGTGCTTACAAGGACTTCTGGAAATATTGTGTGAATAAACAAGGGCACTAAATCAACATATAAGCAAGCCCAATTAATGCTCACAGATCCTTGGAAAACGGAATTTGTGGTTTCATGGTGAAAAATAATCTCGGTATATGTATTCAAACAGAGCAAAGAGATGAACACTTCAGTTGAGTAACAGGTGACCAAGGGAAGCCTCAGCTTGGAGCCAGCGTTTCACCAAGCAAACATATTTGTGAGGGCCGAGACGAAGACCAGTTCCCACGCTGAGGTTTCCCTTGCTCGTTCACTGTTGATTAGCTGAATGTTAAGCTGAACTTATTCTGCGAATACATTTCAAAATATTTTTGGGAGCACACCGTGCGCAGGTTTTGTCATCTGCTGTTTGAAGAGAAAGAAAATTTGCTTTTAGTGATTTCTCAAGTTTGTGAAGTATGAAATAGGCTGGCCGGTTGTGTGAGCTTGCCTTTTCTAGCTATCTCTTATGGTGCAGTACTAGCCTAGTTATTTATTTCATGCAAACTGTATATGAGCCTCTTGTAGTAAGCAAATGTAAAATCATGCGCATTTCCAGATCTAATTCAAATCCTAGCACTTGCCATGCTAACGTTCCCTTAGATTTTGTCATGTCATATAAATAACTTAAATTGGGCCAATAATATAGAGTACGTTATTAGCAGTGCTAATCGCATGCTCGGTTACTTATGGCGTAACTTTTCCAAAGCACCGTCTGCTTTAGAACTACAGCTTTACAAGACTAATTCGCTGGAAACTTGAATATGCATCTGCAATACGGGATCCCAGTCGCGTTAATCTTATTACTTCACTTGAACTAGTACAAAATAACTATACTCGTTTCATTATTTCTAATTATAACCGTTACCGCGAGTATAACTTCAATGTAAACTGGCCTAGCACTCATTCCACTAGCTAATCACCGTAAAGTCGGCCATCGTTTGCTATTTCATAAAATTTCTATCACACCACACTTCATGACGACTTCATACTGCGGCCTCAGTGCATTTCAAACTGCGTCAATCATCGCAGTAAGGTAGGAATTGATTCATGTAACACGAAGTCTTTCTTTCATGCCCCGTACATCTCAGAAATGGAACCACCAAGTATCGTATCCATCACAGATAACAAACTTTTTTTTGCAAAACATTAGCTAACATTGTATAATCAGGAGAATCATTATGTTACAAGAACTCACTGCACTTGTTTGTTTTACTCTACTACTTTGTAACCACTCCCCTCTTTAATGCCTGTGGCCCTGAGGGTACTTTAAGCAAAAAATAAAATGAGTTTCAATCAACATGAAGTGTCATTTCCTTAAAATTGCATTAAGCGCGTTTGATCATTTTAAAATTCTTTGCATTTTCATGTAACAAATTATCGTTGTGAGGGAGCATGTGATACTTCGTGGTACTAATGCCCGTCAAATTGATTTGCAAATAGCAGATGACAGAGTTTGTGCATTAGCAAGTGGGGAGCTTGCTACATTGTTTCTGTTCTGGTCGTCATGGCTATAATGACTGCAAAAGAAACAAGTTGGGACTCAACATGTTACTTCTCCGATTGTCATAAAGCGCCCTTAAAAGCAACTAAGCTTGTATGTCAAATTTCTCATTCCCGCTCAGTATGATACAGAACTGTAGACTGCTGTTTTCCTAATAGGGGTCACACCTCTCTATCTGGTAAACTTCCAAACATTTCATAGTGAGGCACGTAGTTCAAGAGGACCTGTTGTCATTTTGGCGGCAGTTGAGCATCTTGTGGCTTAGCTTGGGCAGCATGCAGACCAATAATCTCTCTTTTGTCCGTCTTCCTGAAAAGAGAAATGACAAAGCCATGACACACAAGCAAGCAAAAAATGGTGAAACAAAAGTTAGTCCCATAAATGAAGAAAAATCACGGTTCTAGTTGAAGTGTTCAGAAACATACCCTGTGAGGATTCTGGCCCTTGATGTTACTTCCAGTGGAGACACGTTCACGGTTGACTTCTATGTCCAGAGACAATAGAGTCCAAAGGGATGAGTCCAAATAT
>NC_051161.1:63377665-63483042 GCF_013339745.2 Dermacentor silvarum
GGCGGGGTCAGCCTGCCGCCACTTGCATTGCTGATAGTCTTCTCGCACAGCACTCGGCAAACTCATCACAAAGAACCTCCGTACCTCCGTATAGCCGCACAGATAGATTATGGGGTTTTACGTGCCAAAACCAGTCTGATTATGAGCACGCCGTAGGGGGGGACTCGGAAATTTGGCAACCTGGGGTCTTTAACGTGCACCTAAATCTAAGTACACGGGTGTTTTTCGCATTCGCCCCCACGAAATGCGGCCGCCGTGGCCGGGATTCGATCCCGCGACCTCGTGCTCAGCAGCCCAACACCATAGCCACTGAGCAACCACGGCGGGTGTATAGCCCGCACACAAACCGTAGCAAGTGCCAGAGGAGATCAACCCAGCACACTTCACAATGCCATAGCATCCAATACAATTTTGATGGCTGTTCTTTCCGAAAAAGAAATATGTATATAGGTCGCACCGTTCTACAAGACGCACCGGCGAAAAATTCTGAAAAAAAAATGCGACTTATACACCGGAAAATACGGTGTGTTTGTGTGTGTATATATATATATCATAAGAAGCCAACAAACAGTGACACCAAGGACAACATAGGGGAAATTATTTGTATTTACTAATTGAATTAAAGAAATGATAAATTAATGAAAATTAAAATGGATGAAAAAACGACTGGCCGCAGGTGGGGAACGAACCCATGTCTTTGCATTAGGCGTGCAATGCTCTCACCATTGAGCTACCACGGCGCCATTTTCCCATCCACTTTCTGGGGTATTTATGTCTTACAACTAAATTAACCCTGGGAGTGTTAGCCAGCGCTACCACTCACAAACCTAGGTAGCGGATGTGGACCATCCTTTTCTGCCGCAGGCATCACGAGTACGTGATCTTTTTTGGGTGCAGGCAACTGGTCAATAAACCCACATATGCTACCTGAAGGCATCAATGTTGCCGGATTCGAGCCCTCGTTGTGAAATGGACGAGAAGAAAGGGAACCGAGGGGCCCAATTTTTATTCATAAGAATCGAACAAATAGTGACACCAAGGACAACATAGGGGAAATTACTTGTACTTACTAATTGAATTAAAGAAATGATAAATTAATGAAAATGAAAATGGATGAAAAAACAACTGGCCGCAGGTGGGGAACAAACCCACGTCTTCGCATTAGACATGCGATGCTCTCACCATTGAGCTACCGCGGCGCCATTTTCCCATCCACTTTATGGGGTATTTATGTCTTACAGCTAGAATTAACCCTGGGAGTGTTAGCCAGCGCCACCACTCGCAGACCTAGGCAGCGGATGTGGAACATCCTTTCCGCCGCAGGCGTCACGAGTAAGTGATCTTTATGGGTGAAGGCACTGGTCAATAAACCCCACATATGCTTTCTTTCATATTTATATATATATATATATTATATATATATATATATATATCACACACATATGTAAGGAGAGAGGCAGTTGGACAGGATAGATAGTTGAAGTTTGCCACCCTGCTTGAGAAATAGTTGCACGTAACTACACTACCATCAATATTTGCTAGTGTTCTCTCTGATGGGCATAATGTGGAAAGAATAATGCAACAAAGCTGAACATTAATCATGGGAAAAATAAAAGTTCTATACCAACAGTTATGGAGATTCTATAGCTGAATTCACAGCGATGTCTACACTGCTGTCATATGCATAGTAGCTATAGTACAGCTGTTGCACCATTCAGCCAGTATATACTTGACAGCATGTCAGTCACTGACATACCGAGAAACAAAGCAGCTGGTGACACAGCGTGTTTACAAAGACAAGTGTGCATATCTTGAGCATGCTTCCCAAGACCAAATGTAGTGACAACTCATAGAACAACAGGCCATTGTGTAAAATGAGTAGTTTTATTCAATGTCTTGTGGTTCATGTTGTAGAAGCAAAACAGGCATTCAGTAAAGTAAAAAAAAAAAGGTTGTGGTGTAAAATTAGTGCTTTCTTCATTTATTATCCCTCCTGCTTCACGTTCCAGAAGCAAAACAGGCACTCACCAAAGCAGAGCCAACTTGGCCTTTTCTGTTTAATACGCATGCCTTGCTTATGTACGAGTAATGACATGTGCAACAATATCAAGTGTCCGATAGCACGCATTCTCTTTAGAAAAATGCGTTTATGAAGCTAAAATGGTCACTTGCTAAACTCTGGAAAAGAGAGGGAGAGAGAGTCAAATTCATGATGTAGAAACATTTTGTAGAGTTCTTCCTTCATTTCTGTGCCCTGCTTGCCCGTCTTCAAAATGTCTTTGACAGTAAAGGTAAGCTAATACTACCCTTGAATTAGGTTACCTGTACCACACCCTAGCAAACAAACAATCTGAAACTTCTCAGGAAGCCATCAAAGCTCTCAGCAGCAGCCCCTTCCCATAAACATGCTGTCCTTACCCCAGATGGCTGGGGGGAAATGGTCGGGAAGTTCCCCAGCACTCCAGAAGCTGTGACAGCTGCCATTCGTCCATCACACACGTGAGCTGATCGACAAACAGGGATGTGATCATCACCCCAGAAGCTGGGACCTGGGCTAGGGATTAAGGCAACATCTGAATTATCCTTTCCCTTTACCAGAGGGAATAACTCAAACTAAACAGCACTCAGTTGATAAAAAAAAAACAGGCAAATAAAAAATAAAAGAAAAGCAAAGGATGGCATACATCTACCGAAAGAACAAGACAAACTGAAAGTGCTGTTGTTCTTAAGTAACCGTTGTATGAACACCCACAAGCCATTCTCATCATCCCAGAAAAAAAAAAGAGGAAAAAAATTTTTTTTTCAAAGCTCTGTTTGGCGTCAATGTCTATACTGCAAATTGCCCAACACCACCTCACATTTTTTTTAAAGAGACACTGAAGAAAAACATTGTCAGATTGGTACATTGAGCTCCTTACATACATAGTCAATCTCATCAGGCAGAACACCTATGTGCCTGATGGACAACTTGATGAATGCCTTGAGTTTAAATTAACAAGCAAAATTATCAGAAGGATCAGCCTGCTTAATCTATCAGCAAGTTACGCCCTTGAACAAACACTATAAGGGGCACTGTGGTTCTTACAGAGAATGTGACACTGGGTGCTGAAAGCCAAAAATTTTATATCAAGGCCAAATTTCACTACAGTCGAACCCACTTATAACGATACCGGTTTTAACAATATATCGGTTATAACAATGACAAGCTGCTGCACCGTCAACTTTTGTATGTTTTCTATGGTGAAATAATCTGCTTACTACAATGCCCCCATGCCACATTATCGGTTATAATAATGAAGTCTGGCTACTGGGTGTCCGTGCCGAAAAAGAATGGAATGCGAAATCATTTTTTAAAAATTTGAAATTCGACCTGCTGCACGCCTCCGCACACCGTCTTCCAGCCTTCTCCGTATCACCAGCCCCCAGGCCTCCCCCGTCGCACTCCTACACCTCCAAACACGAATGGGCTGTGCCCATAGCGCTGGGCGCTGCTCCAAGATAGCTCGATGGCCCCTCCTTCTGCGCAATTATTGCCTACAGATTAAGTCGCTTGTCTCGTCTTTGTTGGTTGCGTCGAAGTCGTTCCGGGTCACGTGGTTTCTCAGCCTTGTTTGACTCGCCGCCCAAACGGAAGATGGTTGTGATCCACCCGCTGATCATCGGCAATGCACGACGTTGCCAGTGAAAAGAAAGTGCACTGCTATACATTTGTAAACAAAGTGGTTCTAACCGATTAGGCAATCGTCACGAACATGGTTGCATCGGATAGCAACGGCGACACGCGGTAAGGCAGGCTGCCTCAACGCTGTCCTCGCAGGAGGCCCTGCAAATCATTCAGTCCCTCCAAGGCTTCGTTTTCGCAAGGAACCTTCGCATAAAGCAAGCAAAGCTGACAGACATGGGGTTTTCTCGTGCAAGCCAGTGAGAAGTACGTGGCAAGATGCTTGTGGCGACCTTGCCGCAGCATTTCTCCTGGATTTCTCAAGAGGCTGCCGTGGCACCCTTCTCGCATTTTTTAAAAGGCCCCTTTTGAGGCCACCAAAGCGATGCCTCGGCGGAGCTCGCATGTCACTTGCCGCCCATGACCCCACACTGCAGTTGTTATAGCAGTGCCATTCTTGAACGCCGACAGCCGCGGCTTGTTACACGTGATCGGAGCGCGCAGGAAACAGAGTTAAACAGTTACACGAGTCAACACAATTAGCAGCCAGATGGAGGAAGGTGGTGGGGAGGGGCACTGCGCCCCGCCCCACTATTTTAGTTTTCTCACAAAAGCTCTGCCATCCCCCTATTTTGATTATTATCGGTTATAAGAATAAAATTTTCGTGGCACTTGAATATTGTTATAAGTGCGTTCGACTGAACCTACTAATTCTGGGCATTTTCCTATAGCGGATCTATGGATGAGAGATGAAATTACACCTTAAGTGGTCTTTCTACCTGCAAAAGATACACTAATTTAATCCTCCCTTGCACTGGTGCAAAATTTATTTGCTCCCTACGAGTTCATAAAACCACATTCACACACAATGTGCACACGTGCTCTGTACTCATAATGCATGCTTGCAGGATGCTCCATTTTAAAAAGAAAGCTTTGTTGACGACAATTTTGATGTTCTACAGAATGCTTGCCTTCTTGTGTCATGCAAAAATATATATATAGAAAGTCCTAACTCGAGCTGCAGTAAACAGGTTAGGAGTCAGGCGTGAATGGAAATAGTTATGCAATGTCAACACTGTCAACATGGCTTACTAACAGCAAGTTCACGTACAACTCTAGAAGCCACACATTCCTCTGTTCAAGGCTACTTAAAACCTTGCTCTATGTTGTCAGATGAGTGCGTGTCAGAAGAGTTGTTGCCATGTTTAAGGTAGGGACAGCATACATTCAACTTCAGTTCATCTCAGCAAACTGCTCTTTATTCTACTGTACAAGAGAGGCAGCTATATGTCGATGACACGTCCAACAAAGTTTACTTTTCTGCGACCTAAACAAATGTTACAAACCCTCAGCCATTACTGCTTGCAGAGGCATCTGCGCCTGCCTTTGGTATTTCCTGCTCACCCCGCTTTCGCTTGTAGTCGCTGAGAGCTGCCTTGATAGCATCTTCGGCAAGCACTGAAACGACAGAACGAGTTTAAATAGTTGTACAATTTATCACAATACAGTTCAGTAAAACAGTGCCAGTTCAGCAATAACAAGCAAGATATACAATTAGTGAAACTAATGACATTGTAGTTCGCAGACCAATAACTTAGATGCACATTAAAGCAGCAGCATGCGACACGTAAAAAATAAACATTACTCATTAAACACAGTTGAGCATCATGGCAACGCATGTGCCATACACAAAAATATATTTGTGGACCTGTTAGCATGCAGACCACCTGCAAAGGCTACAAATCTATATACCAGCAGTATCAGACTTCTGTGTACACATCCAAGTGCACTTTCAGGCTCTGTTGAAATAGAGCAAGATTTTCAGATTCTAACACTGTGTACAAACTAGGTTAGCCCATCACCTTTTAAAGCACCAGTGCTTCCTTTCTACAGTCTTCATCTGTTAAATAATGCTACTATATTTGCATGCTGCAGGACAACCTATAGCAGCAAGAACAAATGTGTACATGTGACAGCACATGGTCCTAAATATGATCAGATCACTGTTTGTAAGATAATAAACACAATTTTTATCTGCACAGTTATTCACAAAAAAAATATATGCAGTAATATTTTATGCTTGCATCCGACCAAAACCTACGTAGAGAGAAATATTTTGCGCATAAAAACCTGGCAGCACCAGAAAACCTGGCTTTAGCTATTCTGCTCACTTCACCGCAAACCTGCCATTTTTTCTTCACTGTGATTCTCCCACAGAAGAGATTAACGATGCAGGAATAATACACCATAATTTCCTAAGTGTGCCATTAGGATGTTGCAAAATTTTCAACACGCTCAAAAACTACCCCAAGTACGCTAAATACAGACAGAATTTCAATTTTCCCTACTTTCGAACTTAATAAAGTTGGCAGCTCTCTGATATAATATTACGGACGAATAAATATGAATGCATGAGCAAGTGTGGCTGCTCTCACAAACTGAGCATGTGAAATTCTTCCTGTACTGCTCAGTTTTACATCGAATAAAATTGGAACAGCTCGTTCATCTTTATTTCTTTCTACTTTACCAATCAACTTAACTTCTAAAACCAGAAACCACAACTACTTAGTGAAATAAAGCTTGTTAGAAAATCCAGTGTGTGTTCAGGAATATTATCTTGCAATACATACTTTACACAATACAATACAACACACATGGGTACAATACAAAACTAAAACTTAAATTCTAGAACCTCATAATCCATCTCAATATCTACTTCCAGTGCAGCAAAAGCTATGGGACATGCTAAGGCAAACCATAGTCTGCAACAGAATTCTGTTCCATGGTTTAGCACTGGTTATACTGCAGATGTTGGAGGTTATGGTACTGGAACACCATTTGCATGGTGCATTGTCAGCTCTATGCTCTTCATTACTGGTGGCAAAGCTGCAGATTAATATGTTGGTTGCATCACGGGTTTACAATATCAGTACATTGGCGTCTCTGATTGGCCCAGATGGCTCGTTGCTTTTGCTGCGCTGCAAGTACAGTGTGTAACAGAGCATAGTTCTTCAAATATTTCATCCAACATAAATTCTTGTATCACAACATAAGTGCACACTGTGAAACTAAAAGTGAAGTATGGTAATAATGCACAAAGTGTCTATTTACTTGAGCAGTGAAGCTTGACTGGAGGTAGGCTCAGCTCTTTAGCAATGTCGGTGTTCTTAATCTTCATAGCTTCATTTACCTGAAATAAAGAGCAGCAACATGACATTCAAGGTGGACATGGCTTACACCGCCTCAGAATTGTTGTACTGTTTATCACAAATTGAAACTGCTCACTAACATAAGCAGGAACTTGTACTAGTAACTCTCCTTTGTTTCACCATAAAGTAAGAATCAAAGCCAAAGCGCATCGTCTGTTGAGGAATGTCTCTCCCACCAAGGCCACACTGCCAAACGAAGTACAAATGCAGGCCTCTTCCTCTCTACAATCACCCTCTCTCACATCAACAAGCATAATGGGCCAAGCACGCATTACTAGGCCCGACAGAACATCCTCCTAAACTACGCACAACCAGTGAATACGGCGCATAGAGTTTCCAAATGGCTGACTGTGAACATGAGTGATTGTGCACTGGATCGGATTAGCTCAGTGACCCTTTACCTCATTTAGCTTTATGAATGGCAAGAGATGTGAAAGCGCTCTTCCCATAAGGTGGTGGCTACCCCCACTTGACCTTCACAACTTCTCTTCACGGTGGCCTCCAATATTGCGTGGCGCAGCTCATGCTAGAGCAGCTTTGTAGCAGTTTACCTCATTTGTAGCATGGATGAGGCAGCTTAAATGAAATGTAGCAGACTAGAGCAATTGTAGCAGCATACCTACCACTGCCAATTGCACTGTCTAAATGCAGTGATCTTGTGCATCAGGGACATCATGGACTGCAACTGTGGTGAAGGGATACGAATTTAATGCAAATTTCGTTTTGTGTTGAGTGCTATGTAAAATCTACCAAATCATGTTTTAACACCACTTTAATTATAATTTACATCAAACAACAAGCGAAATCAGGCAAGTTTTACCACAGACATCACAAGAGGCACTGACTGCCAGTTTACCTTGATCACTGTTATCAATTTGCATCCAGTTTCACAGCTCTATATGCTGGGCCACGCAAATGAAAGAAGACGCAAGCTAGCGTCACATGGACTTAAGCACTGTAATTGAGCCTTGGTTCCGCTAACACCCTCTGACTGTTGCAGGTGGTACTTACTTACATTAAAGATCCATTTGCCTAGCTTTGGTGGTAAAACAGGCGTAATTGTTAAAATGTCGATAGTATCTGTTTTGATTGGGGAGATAACTGACTTAAAGTTCATCCATCTAAGTTAAAAAGTCTCACACAAAGAACTTGAAATGTGCAAAGCACATCACAAATTAATGTGAATGCCATCACTTGATTTTATTCTACCTTCTCTGTGTTCATAGGCCAATAAACTTGACCACGATAAAACACACATAAGCAAGAGCCCATTCACTTTTATTCTCTCTGGATTCTTTACCTTGGCAGGAGGGGGCCCCAAAATTTGCTATAGTTCTTTTCCTTCAATTCTAGTGATTTCTTTGCATTGAAAGTGGTAGACAGTGGCAGCACTTACGCTGCACTCGTATTGGGCTTACCACAACCTACATTCAACTGCAATGCTTCTACTCCACGCAAAAGTCAATTGGCCAACCTTTCAAGCAGAGCTGTGAAGTCGAGAGTGGTTCTAGTGATGCTGACACATACCGTTCTTCAATTATTTTATCGCATTTGCAGTGATGCTACTGCGGACTTCTGATTTGGAGCAATTTTCGGAGCACCAGAAATTTCATTTTGGAGCACTTTGGAGCAGGCAATTTGGCATTTGGGAGCAGCTCATTTTTTTCACATCCTGAAGTATTTCGAAAAAGCGAGTTGCAATTTACATTCAAAGACCTGAATAATTTGTATGCTCTTAGAGAAGCTGGGTAAACATTTCCATCCATTGCAGATCTCGTGGAGAAAAAAATGCTTTTCTGTGCATGCAACACACGCACACAAGTTGATATTGTTTCATATATTGCAAGTTTTCCCAGATGTCATTCCGTATATCCAGAAACAGAAATGATGGACACATTGGCGGCATGCAGTTATTATAATCACATGTCATGCTGCGCTTCAAACAAGCTACAGTAGAACCCCGCTGTTACGTTCCCGGGTGCTGCGTTTTCCCGCCTGTTACGTCGTTTTCGGCTGGTCCTGGCATAGCTCCCATAGGACCCAATGCATTGGTAACCCCGCTGTTGCGTCGCAACTGTGGGACCGTTCCCGCATCATGTGTTGAGAACTGCCACCCCGCACCAGCCCGAGCGGCCATTTTGACTTTTCATGTCACTTGGCTTGGTGGCTTGACGATGGGTTTCACTGCCCAAAGTGCCGGGGGCGACACCTATGATGTATTTTCGGTTTACGCCAGCAAAAGCATGGCCTTTGAGATCCGTATTTGCTATCTAAAGATGGTGTCAATGACGCGTTGGGGCCCTAAATTGGTAATGGCGCATAGATGTTCAGTATAAAGTCCAAGGGCAATAACGCCATCGCCGCGCGCCGTATGTGCGAGTGAAAGCGTGTGAGGGGAGCCGACGACCGCGGCCAAATCTCGCGCGCGCAAGAAAGAAGAGCGGGGAGGACACAGAGGGAGATTCTAGAAAGAGGAGGCGTGCCTTCTGTTGCGCTCGAGGCACCGGCGAGGGAGCGAGGGAGGGATATCGGGCGGCGTTGTACTCTGGCATCAACTGCGTACTGCGCGGCGGTCGCGCGGGCCGTATCGTGAAAGCGATCTGCGTCGCGTCTAGGCAGTGTAGGTGCGTCGGCGGCTCGTAGCTTTGTGCGTATTGTGTGTTCTCGGCGCTCAGTTTGCGTTGAAGCGATAGACAGCAACACGAAGGTCACTTCGCTCACTGCTGCTGCAGCGCTTCCTCACGCCAGCGTTTGACAGCGCGTGTCCGCGCTCATCGAGAGTGATGTGTTCATGTTTGCCTGTGTGCACTGACACCATGCTTGTTAATATAGTTAATAAGCGAATGCTTACAAGTTTATACGGACGATAAAACAACTATCTTTACTTTGTATAGCTGTGTACTAATTTGCAATGGCAATCGATGCTTCGGCTTTCAACGAAACTACGACTTTCTTTCACACGTAAGAATTAAAATAATATTGTGTGCAGTTCAACACTACTCTCATTTCTCAATTTTTCCTGTTTCTCGGCTCTTGCGTTTCCCGCTCTTACGCGTTTCTTTAACGGTCCTGTGAAAAACGTATCAGCGGGGTTTCCGGAGTAGATAACGTCCGCCAATGAATCGCCAATTGACTTTGAAGCCACGAGCTTCAGCACAAACCGCACTTTGCCGTCGAGCCGCCTTGCAAGGCAGACGCCACATTGGCGCCGTACGTGGCGCTGTGGCTTAATCGGGACGCATGCGCTAGTGCTGTTTCGTCTACTAAGGTTGTAACCAAGGGGGTTGGTTGCAACTAAGGCTCGCTCTATCGTCACGTTGCACGTTTTAATTCCCCGGTGGTGGAATTGTCGGCAATAGACGCCGTCAAGTCCGAGACTATTTGGCGCAGTTAGGCGCAATTTTCGTCGATTGTATCAGGATGGCGCAGTAAATCTCATTTGGCGCACTTTGGCGCAGGAGTGGAATCACTGCATTTGTAATAATTAGCATTATCTCGGCATTGTGTGATCACTCAGTTCACTCATTGTTAACATAGCTGTCAAAGTGTTATGTCAAACACTGTCACATACAGCATAAATTATCACGGTTGCATGATCTGCAACACACTGGTAAATAGACTGAAGCATAGGTGAGTATAGCAGCACCATTCGAAAGGTGCTGTAACCATGGCAACTACATTATCAACGATTTCAACAGGCTTGGCAATCATGGCACACCAACTTCGCTTATATGCCCTGCTGCCATTGGCCCCATGGGGTAGTGCCATTATGAAAGTGAAACTATGTACAGAGAGCTGCAAAAATTCAGGTAGAGGGCATCGCTTCTCTCTTGCATTTTGAAGCTTCTGCATCCATTTACTCTTGTTTGCCTGTATAGTTAGTTTCGCTCTTACCTCTTTGATAGATCTAAAGCAAATACAGTGGCTTTAGGAAAGTTGCAGGGCCCTTTATAGAATTCAGTGCATGAGTGGCAACAGTGCGAGAAAAAATGCCAGGGAGGAGAGAAAACACTCTTTTTTGTTTGTGATAGTTGTTTCTGCACTCAGTTATTTCACTATTAACTAACTTGCACAACAACAAGTTGCTTAGGCTGTTTTGTATACTATAAAGCAGTACAGTAGCCCTCACACCTCTGTTTTCTTTTATAACATGAAAATCAAAAAGAAGTTGTGCTTTCTGGGACTCTACTGTAAAGACATTCCATGACCACAAGTGCCGCACATAACAGGCATTACCATGTTGCTGATATGCAATTAATCATACACAAAGCCATTACTAATATAATGACATAATTTGTCAGCACTTTCACAATATGAACACAAAATAATGCAGTGTCATGGTTAGATAGATAAATTGTTTCCTTTTCATAATGCTGAGGTCCCAATTCAGACTGCTCATATATTTTCGTCTAAACACAGTTCATGCACAGTTTTCCATTAGGCATGGCGCTGAATTCAACTATGACATCTGATGGCACAAGGCTACTGGGCACTCGCATCAATTTCAATAGCCGCATGTCCATGTGCTCAACCTAATACAAGCACTTCCGGTCAGTGCATGCTTCTATCCATGCCCCTGTGGCTTAACTAGTTAGCACCTGTCCTAAAAGTGAAATTAAGATTCTTGGAGAACCTTGAATCAGGAACTAGCCTACTTCGAGATTCTCCTGGTTCACCATGAAGGATTCAGCACCAAGGAGATGGGACTACAGAGCAACACAAAAATTAAATTAAAAAAACAGGAAACAGACACATCAGCACGGCTTCCCTATCACTTACGGAAAGGAAAGCCAAGTTCTTAGTTAATTTTCTGTAATTTTGTCACATCACAGACAATGTTGTATGCATGTCCATGAAATCTCTACCAAGTAATAATATTCAGTTGAAGCCAGAGACAGTCCAGTTTTTGTGTTAATGCTAATCCTGTGTCATCTGGTTTGCACCAAATCCTTCATACAGCTGTTGTCCATCAAGACATCAACATGTGAGCATGATCCACAGAAAAGTTTGTCATGTAACCTTAAGCAGCAAATTAGAGTGACGAAGCTCTCTCCCAAGCACTGGTCGACAGAAGCTTAAGTGAATAACTTACGTTCTTTCCCTTTATCCATTCAGTTGCAAGGGAGCTGGATGCAATGGCCGATCCACAGCCAAACGTCTTGAACTTGGCATCAATAATCTTGCCACTTTCATCCACCTTGATCTAAAGTGAACAAATCGGTTATGTTCATGAACATAAACAGTAATTATGCATTTCATAATTAACTGGAAGGATAAATGTACAAATTACACTCCAAAAACAATTAAGGTGTGCAGTGGGAACTAATCTGGTAAAATCGGATGCATTTCATTATATCACATCTCTCCACTATGTCAAGATCTAGTTCAAATTAGCAATTCAAGACGCTGCGGCACAGTGGCCCTAGATAACTTTTAAATTTGCAGTTAACGGGTTCAGCTTGAAGCACAACACAACAAGCAGTGACGTTTATATGCCCACAAGGAAGTTAAAGGCGAGTCGCGTGAATTGAAACTAGCACAACAAGTTCGGAACGGCAGTTTACCGCTACACATAACCGACACCGTGAAACGTGATGAGTGTGCGACGCTGAACAAACATCGCTGTATCCCGCTACCACCGTCATCCTGTGTCGTCGAAGAAGCGTCGATTCCGAAAGGACGATCACAACGATCAATAAAGTTTACCTGCAATTTCATGACATCTCCGCAGGCTGGGGCGCCGACAAGACCAGTGCCAACATTCTTGTCGTTCTTATTGAGCGATCCAACGTTGCGGGGATTTTCGTAGTGGTCAATAACCTGAAGATGAAAGAAGAAACACGCCAGCACGTAATAGTTTCGTTACGCCAAAATGGTTTTTGCTAAGTGGAAATTAAAAAGAAATACTATTCGGGATCTTTAAGTGACGTGCGCTGACCTTCACACACGCCGGCACGAAACGGGGAGACTTTAGCAGATGCGCCGACTAGTTCGCTAACCACCGAAGTGGTTGTTGCTAAGGGGAAATTAAATAGAAATACTATTCGAGATCTCTAGGTGACGTGCGCAGACCTTGCCTCAGGACAGCAGTAATCGATTTCGTTTGCGGCCGACGCTGTCACCTCACCTAAGTCGGTCATGGCAACGTTTGCCATGGTAAAGCCCCTCCATACGCGTTTTCGCCGAGCAAAAGCGGCGGCGGCGCGTGGATGGAGGGGCTTTGGGCCATGGTAGCATCGCGATGAACCATCGAATTAAAGTATCCGCTGAATAAGCTCATAAATCTACGTTCCATGCTGAGTGAAGTTACAATAACTTAAAAATCATCGCGTTAAGAGGAGGCAATGTTAGACAACTTTATAATCAGTCAGTAAAACCACGCAGGCCGTGGTGCGCAGTTCGCGAATGGCACGGTGCAGTACTTGCCTTCTCGTGGTAGCTCGCAGAGGATACAGGGACGATAGCCAATGTTTTCCTTGCCGGCGACAGAGACCTGTGCAGCGTTCGCATAAACATCACGCGACACAGTCCTCAATCGTCTTCGGAGCAAAAATTTTTCACGCAAACTTCGAGGGTCGGTACTTCTTACGACGACGGCACCGTGCACAGGCGCTTACTCACACAGCTCCAAAGCGCGCATGCGCGCCTCTTAATGATAATGATAATAATGCGTATCACTTACTTTTTGTTTCGTTTTCAATTTGTGTTTTTCAACATCTGCTGTCAGTTGTTACCCTACTAAATATTGAAGTTGTAATTTTCAGGCTTATTTTGATGCTGCCATAAATTTGTCTTTTCTGTTTTGTTTTTACTTGTGTTTGCAACAAAAATGTGACAAATCCAAATTGTATCCAGCCTAAACCAAAGCCGATCTTTATAGCAGCCGGCGCGTCTGTTTGGAGTGGTATCGTGTCCTGTGTACCTGTGTCGCAGTAATTATTCCGCGTGATCACAATAAGCCGTATGGATTCGGCAACTGGAGATGTTCCCACTAAACAGGAGAAAAAGGCGCAGCTTGACGACCTGATTGAAAAGAAAAAGAGCGAGTACTTGCGCCTCCTCCATGATGCGAAGGAAAGCCAGGAACCCGAATCAGGAAGCACTGAAAGCCTAAACCGCAGGTGACCGACGCCTAGCAGCCTCTAAATAAATTTTGTGTGCACACGTACAAGAGTACACTCACGTTATTCGCTGTCGTTCGCTGCCACTTTCAGGAAGTACGAGCTTGCGTTGGCATACAACGAGCGCGGTCAGTTGCTCTACAGGATGATAGAATTCGACAAAGCCGTGGAGGATTACACTGAAGCCATACGTTACTGCGATTCTCTGGCGGCGGCATACTTCAATCGTGGGATCGTTAAGTTCAGAATGGGTAAGACTCCGTATTCTGCGTAGCTTGAATGTATACTATGTTTGATATGGACAATTTAGCACGTACACGTGTTGCACATTTACATAGCTTTGCGCAACGTGACATAACGAACATCAAGAGAGCACCGACCTGTTACGAGAGCGCTAAATGTCATATTCTGAACGTGGAAATTTTGTTCCTAACACCAATACTCTCTATTTTGTTTTCGTGTTTGGGAGTATCGCAGTAAGCTTGTGTACGGGACATACAAACGTGGTGGTTGTTGATTGCCAAAGATGTCTTTAGAGTCCACTCTCAACAATTTCTTTTTCGTGCTTTGTTCACAGGTTATTTTGATGTAGCTTTGCCCGACATGGAAAAGGCTGTTTCGCTGGATCCGACCAACAAGGAGTTCCAGTTAGGGCTAAAACAGACCAAAGAGCAGCTTTGAAGCCTTATTGTAGCAAAAACACGAGTACCCACCCAATGACGTGCACCACAATGTATATGTGGCGGTTGAAGACTAGGTCATGAATACCCTGGGCAACAGAACAAGCAGAGGGACCAACATTGGAACAGTTGGATTCTCTTTATTTACTTTTCTCAGAGGTAAAATTTATAACATATAATTATTGCGTGTTTTGTGCCACCACATAAAACGCAAACTGTGTTGTGACGCTGGAACGTGAACTGCTTGAGTAATTTCCACTCATGGCGTGGACTGGCAAGTATGCAACCAATACGAAGCTTGCGTAATACACCATGGATGTGCGCACTTTGGCTTGAGTTCCATACATTCATGTTACATATCAGTCATGATACCTTGTTAAGCTTCAATAACAGAATGAAGGTGTTGTAATTGTGTGATAACATGATGCAAAGAACCTTGTGAATGTAGCAGTATGACACTTCTATTGGCAGTGCGAGAGTATTTTTTTAATTGATGATGGAGTTGTATGGAGTTAGCTCCATAATTGCAAGTTCTTATACAGAAAAGAAGAAAGTGTAAAAGTGATAGGCAAACTATTGTGCTTGCTTTCGTCTTCTGCAAGCTTACAGTGGGGCTATATGATTTTTACTGTGACATGTTCAACTGTTGCTGTGAACAGATGATAAACTGTTTTGCATAAACTGACCTTGACCAGCCTGTTTTCATCAAAACTTTAGCAAAATGTACTTTTTACACCAGTATGCAATGAGCGTGTGGTTGTTTCCTCACTGCAATGTACAACGCTTTACAGATTGTATGAGGAAAGCAAGCTCATGTAGAGAGATACAAGGACCACCACTTTCTTTCGAACTAATGGGATGCATCCATAATTATGCTATGAATATGATATGATGTATTTATAAGAATATAGGTCAACATTACTGTCTTTCTCCTAAAACATTACGCAAAACTTGGCGGGACCAACTTATAATTGTGACTGACGTGCCAAACACCACCAGGCGCACCAGCTCCTATTGAAGAAACAAAATACAGCTGTATTTGTGGAGCCCTTATAATTGTTCCCCTTGCATCCTCTTTAGAGAAAGCTGGAACTGGCAGTGTGCACGAATAAATGGTCATGACAGCAACATTGATTGGATGGCTCATGCAACTTCTTGCTGAATGCATGCCCTGGTATGACCATTCACTCGAGTTGTCCACATATACTTGTGGCCCATGGATGCATGCAGCGCGGATGCGCATTTTCCGACTACTTGAAGCACACACTAGAGGTGGGCGATAATCAACTTTTTCGAATACAAATAATAGGTACCAAATATTGAATAGTTAAGTGCAGACGCATGTATATACTTACAGCAGAAACATTTATATCAATGTGACCAGGTACCACGCTTGCACTGCCTAGTACAAAAAAGGACAGCCAACTACCACAGACAATTTTAAAAACAAGATCACTAATTGTCATTCAAATAGCAACTTGAATAGCCTTTCAACATCTTTAAAGCATGGTTACAAACAAGCTTTTCAAGAATGAATGGCTGCTATAAAGGGTGTTTTTTTTTTTTTTTTTTTTAGCTGTACCAAATTTTTATAAATTGCCTGTGGCAGATAGCACAATGCTAACCCTTGATCTAAATTACTCGATGAGGCGGCTACTACTTCTACTTGAAGTCAAAATGGTCAATTCAATAATTAACATAATTACACTAATTAACTTTTTTATTATGTGGCACATCTTTTAATCTATGAATAGTAGCTTGTGACTTCACAAGGCATATCCACTTGGAGCAAATTCTCTGGACTGCACAAGTTTCGAGATATTAATTTTCAAAGTGTCCAACAAATTGCATTGGTGTTCCAGTTACTTTTGGAATTTGATGCATAAAACAGCAATTTTTTTTTTTTTTTTTTTTTTTTTTACTAACTGAAATGACAATGCATTTCATTGGGCACATTGGAAATTGATATCTCAAAACTGGTGCAGTCCTGAGAATTTGTTCCACCAAGTGGACACGCTTCGCCTTGCAAACTCACCGGCTATAATTTGTAGATTGGAATATATGCTGTAAAGTAATAAATTAAAAAATTAATTGTAGAAGTAATGGTTGCCTCATCGAGTAATTTAGATCAAGGGTGCTATCTGCCACAGGCAATATTTAAAAATTTGGTGCATCTAAAAAAAACTCTAGTATATGACTAGCTTTCCAAAAATGATAAATATAAATGATTAATGAAAAAGAGATCACAAGTTGTGAAAAAGAAAATAATTAGCTGATGAAGGATTTGCCTGCCCGCACATGTAAGAGGGCCCGTCGCGAAGAAAACGTCACTGGTCGTCGCGTAAAAGATTAAAATATTATACGACTTGCCTGCAGGACACACTAAATTACAGACTACAAACAAAAATCACACAATGTCATATAGTCTTCAGTTGCAAAACCGAAAAGAAATCTTGCATTTTGCTTCTGCATTGCTTTAAAAACATTTGTAGTTGTTTCACTTCTGATAACTTGCAATACTTTGTTTACCGGATGGAAAACAGTAACCCAACTTTAGCAGTTGGTTAATGCGAAATATTTGGTTAGTTTCTATATTCGAAAATAGCGAATAGTTCATTTTGAATATGTATAGCTAGTGCATAATATTTGATTCGTATTCTAAACTTGGATTATTCACCCTCCCCTAGCACATACCTATTTTATAGCCAAGCTGGGCCGTGTAACACAGTGCCAGGTGCCTTCCTCTCTAAAGTCTCTAGTCATGTCTACATTCAAAGATGGAGTCTATATTTGAGTACACATTCAAAGATGGAGTTATATTTGAGCACACATTTACCAGGATGTGTCTGTAAACTTAGGAGTCAACCAACATTCGTGAGACATATAATCTGATAAATAGTTTGCAATACCCAGTCTTAAATTGCCAAACGCATGGGCAATAAGAGAATGCAAACCCTTGTACGATATTCTGCAACACCGGTGTCACACGACCACTTTTGATCGCGATCAAGCCCAATCCGGATCGAAATTCTCGACTGCAGTTGGCTC
Organism: Dermacentor silvarum; assembly: GCF_013339745.2. Lineage (NCBI taxonomy): Eukaryota > Metazoa > Arthropoda > Arachnida > Ixodida > Ixodidae > Dermacentor > Dermacentor silvarum. The sequence goes on from NC_051161.1 coordinate 63,395,385, forward strand.
CCTCACGCAGCTTGCGCAAAGAAGTCAATCACGACCGAGAAATTCGATCCGAATCGGGCTTGATCGCAATCAAAAGTGCGCCATGTGACACCCGTATAAATTCATTTCCACAAAAGCCTATATAGAGCACAAAGTGGTTCAATACACTGCCTGATTTTCAAAGGCACGGGTTTATCTTTTTTTCTTTTTTTTTTCCTGAGTACAGTTATCTAGGATGTGTTGACATGTCACGCCTCGGCAGTATGGCTGAGCAGAGATGGCTGATAGAATAATAAACAGGTTACAGGTGTTCAGTGCTATGGGGTTTCACACAAAGTCTGCATAATTGTTGCCAAGATAGAGAGTGGGGCACAAAAGGAAAGAAATGCAGACATGACGTTGCACAGCGTAAAAAGAGAGAGCAAGTTCAACACGTGCACGGCGAGCAGTCACATCTCTATCTGAGTCATCGATGGACAAGATGCCTCTGAGATGTAGAGTGAAAGTCCCAGCATCTTGTTCGAGGGCGTGGACGGACGGTGGTCATTTGAGAGCTGCTCCTCGCAACGACCTTCGCACAGGCTGCGCTTATCTTCCTCGCCGGTTGTCGGATGGCGCTGAACGGGACTGACTACTATCACGCGGGCGCCGTCGGGTGTCTCCATCTTCCTCTCATTCGGTGGATCTTCCTCCCCAGGACGTTCAGCCTGGGTAAAAAGAATATGGCGCAGGATCGCTAAAGGGAATACTGAAAAAGCAACGCTAAGTAGAAATATTAAGCTAAGCTAAATTAGTAAAGTACGCTTCTGTAACAGCCGAACTCCTACTCTTGCCGTGAGAGCTAGGAGGCTCGGCAAGCCAGAAAGGAAGCGAGAACTAAACAGTTGTGGCGACACCACCCTGAAGTGTTTGCACACTAGCTCGTCGAGACGTCATGAACCTGGACACTCAAATTCTGCCATATTGTCGAGTTCGTCATCTTGTCAACTCTCATTGGCTCAGGAGGCTGCTGTGGCCTCTCTGGTTGGCTCGAAGTGCACAGCGACGTGAAGATATAGATGAATTTTATCGCATTACCTTGATGGGGAGGCGCAAGAAGGGGACAACAGCACTTGTGCCGACACCTTCTGTCGTGACCTTAACTACACTGGTGGTCCACTTAGCTTTCTTCTGCCAGTACGCTAAAAAAGGCTTCGTAACAAAACACTATGTGGGACCCCTTCATATCTCCGCAGGTTTGGAAAGGGACACTAATACCAGTAACTGCCACTTACTAACTAGCCATATCGTGAGCACTGATTGGCTTCCAGAATGTACAACAGCACTTGTGGCGACACCTTCTGTCGTGACCTTAACTACACTGGTGGTCCACTTAGCTTTTTTCTGCCAGTATGCTAAACAAGGCTTCGTAACAAAACACTATGTGGGACCCCCTTCATATCTCCGCAAGTTTGGAAAGGGACACTAATACCAGTAACTGCCAGTTACTAACTAGCCATATCATGAGCACTGATTGGCTTCCAGAAAGTATCCTTTAGTAATTAATAATGTAAAACGATATGGTGCTCTGCTGCTGAGCGTGTAGTCGTGTGTTTGATTTTCGGTTGTGGTGGCTGCGCGCTCGTTTTTGTAGCTTTGAATGCAGGTTAAATAACCTCAGATGATAAAAAAAAAAATCAGATGCGATCCACTATAGCGTCCTTAGCCCCTGCGTTGGTTTGGGACGTTAAACCCCATAATTCGATGAAATTATAGTATATAATAATAAATGGTTAATCGCAATCATTTACTGATGTCTGCTGGCGGGAGTAATGTGTTTGTTGGTAACGTAACCTCTTCAACTTCGCTGCTGCTTTACTCGTATTATAGAATTACTGAATGCCTTTCCTGACACTCGATCATGCACACACACATTGTATACTACACAATAGGAGCAAGCAGCGTTTCTTCTTTCTCTGGAAAAAAGCTGGGAAAACGCCAACGCGAAGCGAGAACGTTAAAATAGAACTAGCTTTTCCTCACCGTGACTTCATCCTGCTCACGCTCGAAACTGGCTATTTTATTGCCGTTCTTGTCACCTTCATCTTCAGGTATGCTGCCTTCCTTTCTACTTGCCTTGGCCCTGTGCGAGAAAGGTAAAAGTACACCTAATGATCCTTGCGCCCACATGTACCACTATATATATATATATATATATATATATATATATAATCCTTAAAGGCTATATTGCAATGCGTTATAACAGGTCGATGCAGAACACTCGCACTTGAGAAATGACATCGAACAAGCAATCAAGTTGCGTTAAGTATCTTTCAGGTTTCTTCGTTGATCTTGCAGCGGAATTAACAACCGCAACTAAATCTCTGTGAAATATTTATGAAAGAAAGAACCAGTACCATGCAAATAAGGCCGATTGTTTTCACGAACGGCACGGAGGTCAACACGGTGGGACGACGTTGGAAATGGTCAATCACGTTGCTTTCTTTTATAGCTGCTGCCTTCCACATTTTTTTTTCCACGCTAGGTGATACAAAGTGCATACACGCCTCATCCAAAACGGAAAACTCTGCTATAATAAGCTGTTGGTAAGCATGGTCACTGGTATGGTGCACAAATGACAGTGCTCGCGTCTTGTCGACCCTGTGCGCACGTTCTTGAGCAGCCGATTGCCGAGAAAAGTTTACTGTTGCTGGAAATAGCGCAGTGAATGACGTTTGTAATCGCTGACATTATTAAACGCAATTGTTTTGAGCCACAAAAAAGTGAGAGATGAGAAACAAATTAAAGAAGGGAGGTTGACCAGAAAATTCGGTGGAAGCGGTTAACCAAGGAAGAAATGTAGGGGGGGGGGGGGGGGGGGGGCGTAAGGCGAGAATAGAAAGGGAGGCACTGCAGGTAGAAATGTGCAATGGCGTCAACGCAAATCAATTTCATCAATAAAAGACAAGAGAGTCACTAGCGCGAGTAACGCACGCGAACCTGTAAAGCTAGCTTCTCCCCATAATAACCCTTGTTGCGCAAAAGCCAGCTTTAAGAACCGCGTTTTCGTGTGCCTAGCTCGCACCCACCGGGCGTCGCAAAGACAATATGATAGTTGCCGTAGATTCAAAAGAACTGTGATTTCAACTGTGTGGTACCTTGTTGATAGGACTACAATTGCGCAAAGCTAACGGTAAAAAAGGAGTCTCGTGCAAACGACCATAACAAGAAACAAAGTACAAAACGGACAAGCACGAAATTGCGTTTATTCGTTGTGTACTTCAGCATTCGCCGTGTGTAATGAGCGTGTCTTTTTGTGATCATTTGTACTTTGTATTGGGCACCTTTCGTGATCTCTTACTTGTGCCCAAGTATTCAAATCACAGTACGGCATGGTGTTATGCCTGAGGAAGGCAGAGCACGGGGTCCTTAGCCGCGAACGGCCGAGTACCACGTTCGTTGCACGTGCCCTACCGAATCCGCATTTCTACGCTCCAGTGCGTTTTCGACGATGAGGAGAGAGACGCGGAGAAGCAGCCACGCCATTACCAGAGATGTTGCAATGTTCACTTGGCAGGAAGTAAGAGCGTGCGCTACGATCTGTGCTCACCTTAGCTCCCTCGCCTTTTGGACCCTGGCGAGGCGTTCCGCTTTGTCCTTCTCTTCGTGGTCGTGCTGCAACGCTGTGTCCCGTTCCACCCTGTCCTTGAGCTCTTCCCAGTTGCGGGAAATGTGACCCAGGAGCCAATGAAATCCTTTATCGATGCCCGGATCTCTCTTGCGCGTTCGACCGCTGAATCTGATGGCGCAGCAGTTCTCCTGCACGTCCCAGAGTACAAGCTCATCTCAGCGCGTAGCTCGCATTGCGGACACGACCGAATCGGAAACAACAGAAATATGCGGCACTATTGCCCCGTTATTTCTTTCACACAATGCGGTGGCTCAGTGGCAATGGCGTTTTGCTACTCAGCACGAGGTCGCGGGTTCGATACCCGTCCACAGTTCCCGCATTCCGATGGAGGCTGAATGCCATGTAGTCGAAATTAACGCCGCTCTTTGTCAGCACTGCATGCAAGACATTTTTGCCCGAGAGGAATAAACGATACCTCGATCCTCACATGGTGAGTGATTTATATGCGCTCCGTGGTTTTCCGAAGTGTTTACGGATAAGCGAAGGACACCAAAAATGACGTCGCAATAAGTCATTCCCTAAAACACTTATTGTAGGAAGTAGGGAAAATTGGGAGCTTTAGAAAAAGGGGACTCAAAGTTGGAGAATGCTATATCGGCCAGGCGTACAAAAGAACGCAAAAGACGTGCAAAGGAGTCGGCGCATGAACTCGGTATTGGCCACAGAGGTAAAAAAGCTCCGTTGGAATCAACGTCATGGTATTCCTTGCTATGAAATTATGTTTAACAGAACATATATATATATATATATATATATATATATATATATATATATATATCCGCTTTCTGTACGTGTGTATATACTTCTTTTCTGTGCATACCGTTATCCTGACGTGATATAATTTCCTGCTCCCTTTAACGACATCAGGGAATAACTGCTAAAATGTTCCTTGCCTCGTGGTACAGGCAAGTGAGGTTCAGGGGAGCATACCACTCGGGTGGGGCACTTGTGCTGGTTGACCATATTCTCCAGGTCTAGCAGAGAGCACATCTCCATTTCGTCGACGGCCGTCTCAAGGTCCTGCTTGTTGAGCAATCTGCACGTGTAGCGAAAAACGGTTATACATGTAAGTTTGGCTGGCCAGAGGCCAAGACGCTATCGAATAGAAAAGTGGCATGCATTAAAGGCACGCCAGTTGGTGAACAAATGAAATACGTCTACATACTCTAAACAGTATTGACGGGTACGTTGAGGGATGGAGCCATAATAGTATTAAATAAAGTCGCAGTTTCGCCCGAAAGGCGAACCATCAATTGCGATAGTAAATTTACCAGTAGAGTATACGGAGTAAGGATAGTAGTTTTATGGGCTGCATAAACTTAGACAACTTCGCTTATTAACTGAATTAACAAGCATGGTGTCAGCGCGTTCAAGCAAACATGAATAGATCACACTCGATGACCGCAGGCAAGCACTGTCAAAACGCTGGCGTGTGCAAGCGCGGCAGGAGCAGTGCACCGAAGGTAGGTGTGGTCTGTCGCTTCAACGGAAACTGAGCGGCCAGAGCACAGCGCATACAAAGGTCAGAGCCGTGTGGAGATCGCTTTCAAGATACGGTGCGCGCGACAGCCCTCAGCCGCGCAGAGTACGCAGTTCCTGGCAGAGTAGAAGCCGCGCACCTTCCCTCCCGCGCTGCCTTCCCGCTTTCCTCCTTTCGCGTGGGAGATTGAGTCGCCAGTTCCCCTTGCGCCCGGTCGCAAGATACGCTAGCCGCAGCTAAACGTCGCCTCCCCTCCCTCCCGCCATCCTCCCACGGCCTTTCGCACGACCGGAGACGTCGTGTTTGCTCTCCGTGAAAGCGCGCGTCCCTCGCGCGCTTTTCACTCGCACACGCAGCATACGGCGCGCGGCGACGAGTTTATCGCCGTTGGACTATATACGGAACCTCACGGCGACGGCAGGAATGCGCTTGGAGTGTCCATATAATTGCTATCGCAATAAAAAAAGAAAGGAAAGGAAGGAATAGCGTAGAAACTCTGGCACTATGTGCACGTATGGTGAGGCGTTGAAGAGGACTACCGTCTTGTGAAGCTCCCTTCCACGACCGCGGTAATTCGGCTTAGGTAAGTGCGGACCATTATTAAAGTGGACACGTGATGTGTATAGAGCACGTACGAATTTTTTCCACTTCGGCAAGAGTATACAATTGCCCGGCTCCTCAGCGGAAGACTTAATTTGTGGCTCAAGTGGCGCGGGCACCTTTTCTACACACCTGCGCAGTGCACTGAGATCTCTGCAGGCAGTACTTGCATATTATAGAGTGTCTGTTCCCTTTAAGAACTGGCCGCACTGTAATTGCACCGACCATGTGTATACTTACACGAGCAGAGGCTTCCCGCCGATGCGCGGGTCGGCCAGCACCTGCGCGACGGTGCGGCGACACTCCGGTGCTCGGTGCGTCGCCGATGCGTCCACCACGAGCACCAGACCATGGGCGAGCGCGTAGTAGCGCTCCCAGATGGCGCGGATCTTGGCGCCGCCGCCCAGGTCGCAGAGAGTCACGTGGAAGCCGCAGCGCTCCGTCTGGACGCTTGAAAAGCCCACCGTCGGAACCACGTCCTCGGGATTGCCCTCTGCGCAGCGGCCGTTTAACCGAATAATCAATCGACTGATAGGGTTTAACGTCTTAAAGGAGATGCGGCAGTGGAGGGTTCCGGGTTAATTAATTAGGACCATTTAATTAATTAGGAATAAGTGGCTCTTTAACGTGTGCCCAAATCGCGGTACACGATTGTTTTTGCATTTCGCCTGCCGCGGTCTGAAATCGAACCTGTAACCAGCAGCAGAACGCCGGAGTCATTAATGAATGAATAAACTTTATTGTACGAAGAGTGGTTGGTGTGGTTATTCTCGGGTGGAGCCCTCTTGTAGAGCCCCACTGGCCGCGGCGGCTCGCCTGGCCTGGTCCAGGGTCGCCAGTTGGCTTCCCATCGGAAAGCCGTGCCTCCCAAGACCACGTTGTGAGTGTCTGCAATGAGCTCACCAGCCTGGATACTGCCTCGGCTGGGCGTTCCGTACACTGGTATGTAATGTGTGTCAGTGTGGCTGTGTGGTCGTTGCACACCTTTAAGTTATACTTAAAAGCAGCCGTTTTGAAATTAAAGAACGGTTCCTTCGGATACATGTCGTCAGTGGGTGGCTACCATGGGTGAAGGTAGATACGTGGTAATTAGTCGCTAATTATCAGACATTAATTAATTAACTTCTGAAAATTAAGTTTAAGCGGGCTCGTCGTGATCGGGAAATCGAAGCGAGCTCTCCGTACAAGTCATATCAACTTTTAGATCTGTAGAAGTGCGATTACCCGCGGAAATGTGGCGCGACGAAATTCGGCTCAGCAGAGCGCGAAACTTGTATGGGAGGCTGCAGCGTCCAACGTCAACAAAAAGAACGGGCCGTTTGACATGCTGCTTTGCATTGGCGACTTCTTCGGGCCCGACGCTTCGCGATGGCTTCAATACAAGCTGAGCGGCTGCAAAGTCCCCTTGCAGACATACGCCGTTGGCGTCACACCGGACTCGTATTCGATCGGAGTCGGACCTCGCGGACAACGTCGTCCACTTGGGTTCTCGAGGAATTTTCACCGGTGCTTCTGGGCTGAAAATCGCCTATTTCTGCGCGAAACTTGTATGGAAGGCTGCAGCGAGCGCAAAGTCGCGTAGGGAGCCTCCATGTAGCGCGTCCATGGAGGGAGCCTCCGCTAAAGCCGCGTCCCTCGAGGCGACGTTCTGCTTACGTCACCCAGCAGCGGGCAGCCAGCGCGCTGCGACAGAGAGGAGCACAGAGTCGCTAATTATCACGTATCGTCCGTCACCCGATGGTCGCGACCACTGACGGCTTCTTTCAAAACGGCTACTTTTGAAATATTACTTAATGCATTCGTAGAAACACCCGGTATATTGATGTCGCGCTTACAGATGTTCTGTGATTTGAAAACAATTAAGCAGGTAAAGAAAAAAAAAAAAGAAAAGATAAAACAACAGCGCTACTAGAGTATACTATAACTATTCTAGTACACTCTAGCTCTACCTTTTCTGACGAGGAGCCGCGGCCATTTTAGGCAGAGCACGTGCACAGATAAGGTGGTTCGAATTAACCGGAAGCATGAATAATCCGTGTATGTATTATCGCGTGTCGACGATATGTAGTGTTTTCGAAAGGTAGGGGACGAAGAGCTCACGACTCAAAAAAAAAAAAAACATCAGGTTAGGAAATTCCAAAAGAACTGTCTTCTCTTTTTTACCAAGACCAAATCTCACCAAAGCTTTATAAAGCAGGCGCATAATTACAACAATGGCAAATGGTACACCACGAGTCAGGATTGCGATAACTAAGCCGGTGAAAATTTGGTCCAGTTGGTTCGAGATATTTAGATGCTCAGCGCAAAAAGTAAAGGCACAATTTCTTTTTATCGAGCAGCATAAATTAGCGAATTATTCGGGATATAATTTGCTCAACATGGGCTGTATACCTCTCAACAGGTGTTTTGTTGTCGATGTCTTTCCAGAGTTGTCAAGACCAATCATGAGAAGCGTGATGTGCCTGAAACAGATAAAAACATGACGCATACCTTAGCGTAACACTGAAGAAGGCTGTCGTAATATGTTTGTCTTATGCGGTACTCGAACCTTGTGCCACGTATAGGGTACCGACGTAGAAATAGCTTAAGCAAAATGAGTGATGTTGAGACTTCGGTACAGATAGAACGCGTACACGTTACTCGGGAACGATGTAATACATAATTAATGTGGTATATAAAATATAAGAGATGCGCTAATGCGGATCACAATGACGAGATTTAGACAATTTATCCGTAGGTCCACCGTGGGGTATGCGTAAACTTCACCTTTTGGTCTTTATAGAAGCACATGCCCCCATCTCCGTCCCGTATTTTCTTTGAAAAGGAGCAAGCGAACAGAAACACGCGTTACCAGGGGAACAACCGCAGAAACGCAAGACATGTGTTCCGAAACCGAAATTGTTCACATATGGCACATAAGTTTTACAGCGTTTGGAAAATCCAAACGAACTTGTTGCGCCACTGCAACATAACTATGTGCATAAAAAAGCATAACAAATGTAGCAGCAAATGAAATGTGAATAAGGAAATTGTGGTTGTTTTGACACGCGCTCCGGCATAAAACACATCACAATCGGGCAACCTAGGTTATTGTTTTGTTGTTGTATTTGATATGTTTTTGATAGTTTTTGAAAGCTTTGGATTGCACGTTGCACCGGTTGTGACTTGTTCTGTGGTTGCACTGTCGAAATTGCCGCGAAAGTGGCGATCGTGTACTGTGCTTGTTCAATGAACGCCGTCATACAGTGGTATCTCCGTCGCTAGCATTGCTCCAGCGTCGGCGCTAGAACCGCAATGGCGTCACCCATGAAAATCCTCGTGTGCGGAGATGTTAGCGGTCAGTTTGACAAACTATTTGACCGTGTGTCCAATGTCAACAAAAAGAACGGGCCGTTTGACATGCTGCTTTGCATTGGCGACTTCTTCGGGCCCGACGCTTCGCGATGGCTTCAATACAAGCTGAGCGGCTGCAAAGTCCCCTTGCAGACATACGCCGTTGGCGTCACACCGGACTCGTATTCGGAGTCGGACCTCGCGGACAACGTCGTCCACTTGGGTTCTCGAGGAATTTTCACCGGTGCTTCTGGGCTGAAAATCGCCTATTTCTGCGGAAACGAGAGCAAGGGCGACAAACCTTCCAGAGGCGAGTTTGTCAAGAAAGAGGCGCTGGAGTTTTTGTCCCCGATCGCCGAGAGTACAAGCCACAAGGGCATAGATATATTCATCGCATCTCAGTGGCCCAAGAACGTCAGCAAGTATGCTCACACCGCGTCCGCTGAAGAAGAAAACGGTTCTGATGTCATCTCTCTACTCGCCTACTTTCTTCGACCTAGATACCACTTCACGTCTTCGGGAAACTACTACGAGAGGACTCCCTACCGAAACCACAAGACACTCCAGGAACAAGCTCGTCACGTAACACGATTCATTTCACTGGCCCCCGTAGGAAACGCCGCAAAGGCCAAGTGGCTGTACGCCTTCTCGATCGCGCCCATGTCGGGCATGCCGAGTACAGAACTCGTGAAGCAGCCGATCGACGTGACCGAATGCCCGTACGAGTTCAGCGAGTCAGACCTCAAGGAGGCGTCGAAGTCGCAACAGTTCTTCTACGACCTCACGCCGGCTGCGGAAAAGGGTAAAAAACGAAATCGTGACGCCGGCGGCCAGCAGGAACGCAAGAAGCGCCCTCCGCCAGCCCCTAAGGGGCCCTGCTGGTTCTGTTTGGCGAGTCCCGAGGTGGAGAAGCACCTGGTCATCAGCATCGGCGAAAGCTGTTATCTGGCGCTGGCGAAGGGAGCACTTACTCCAGATCACGTGCTGATTCTCCCGATCGGTCACCATCAGAGTACAGTGGAATTGGACGAAGAGACATTGGAAGACGTCGTAAAGTTCAAGGAAAGCTTGAAGCAGTACTTCAAGTCAAGAGGAAAGCGACCGGTCTTTTTTGAAAGGAACTACAAGAGTTCCCACCTGCAGATTCAGGTTGTGCCTGTGCCTGAGCCGTTGATGCCTGGTCTCCAATCCGTGCTAGTGGACTACGGCATGTCGCTTGGTGTTGACTTGGATGAAATACCCCGAAACTCAAGCCTGCGCCAGATTGTAGACCCTGGACGACCGTACTTCTATATGGAGTTTGATAACACCAAGTTGCTGCACAGGATCAAGAAAAACTTTCCTCTTCAGTTTGGCAGAGAAGTGTTAGCCTGTGAGGAAGTTCTCAACCTGCCAGACAAAGCAGACTGGAAGGACTGCAAAATGTCCCGGGATGAGGAAGTGTCAATGGTGGCCGAATTTCGAAAACAGTTTGAGCCCTTTGATTTTACGTTGTGATGCATTGTACATTTTGTAAATACACAGCACTGTGCAGCATTCACGTGTGCTTATTTCTATATTCTGTTTTTGTAGATGTAGGAAAGTGGATGTATAATCTCATTACAATCATAATATTAAAGGAGAACAAATTGAGTTTACTCTTTGCTTGGCAATGAGTTTCCAGGTGATGCTGAGGGTGACAAAGGATGCGAAAGGAGTCAAATTGGTCTGACTACCTAGTAGATGTATTGCGTGCATCTCGACAGATGTTGCAGTGCATTGAGTTTGACTTTGTTTGCAGCATTACTTTCTATGCCACTGTGGCTCTACACTTTAACAAAGACAATCTACCAAGTATATTAAAATTCAAGTCTTCAAAGGATAAGCAAGTTATAATTTTCTCCTGATATCTTGTATTAATGACACTAATACTAATTCAGAATACTGTCTTAATTTTCTATTCATGGTCCTGGGTCTTGAACTTTATATGTAACAATCAACTAAGTTCAGATAAGTAACTTGCAGGTAACTCACTAAACTGTTAGAAGCAGTCAAGAAGGCTCAACACAAAGCAAGAAGCTACATTTCATGTTTCAAGGAGAAGGCATGTTACAAATAAATAAAAGACGAAAACTCTTAAGCAAAATTTAGTAGTTAGGTGTAACTAATGGCTTATCAGGGCAGCAACTACCCCCTTTGACTTTTCATGTGAGGAAAAAAAAAAAAATAAAGACCTTGCGTAAGAAAAATTTACCAGCGTAAGATATCTACGATTTACTTAAGTGCTTGTACTTGCATTTGAGCATAATGAGCTACTGCAGTTCATTTTCAGAGCACCAAATAAAAAGAAGCACACTGAAAAATGTCATTTCATCCAACAAGAAAGGCTGCATTATGTTTTAGTAGTAAACTGTCCATTTGATTCTGTTTATAAGTCCCAGTGACTGAAGTTTCAGGCAGCTAACATTATTTTCACCTATCTTCAAAATATAGCCATCAGTAATAAAACATTCACTTATTGTGAAGGTAGCACCATGATTGCTTAAACATGCAGATTGGAACGGGTAGTGATCCGTAGTAAAATGTAGTGGTGCTTATGGTACTGAAGCAAAGAAAATGTGCATGGCATTGGGCCACTTTCCAGAGCTGAAGATTACCAAATCTGGACAGCTTTGGTTAAAACGAGCGCTGTTACTTGTTATGTGCTATAACGCAGGTGTGAGAATAATGTGAAATAGTAAATCTCTTTTGTCTCCCTTGTTCATTGACAACCTTTACATAACTTTTAAATTATTTGGGCATTCTCCCACTCCTGCACCATCTAAGTGAAGTTTTTGATAAAGCGTAAAATGCTGTTTGAAATGAATATATAAATCTAAATAAAAAATATACACAAATATAAACAGCCCAGCCATGTCTTCTCACCACCACTTTCTTTTTACAGCTCTATTATTAAACTTTTAAAAAGCGCGCCAAATACGTTATAACGACCTCTTCCGGCAAGGCGGGCGGGAGAGAGTAATAGAAAGAGTAGCGCGCGCTCTTGCCCCTCTTGCCTCTGCAGAAAAACAGTAGCGTGGTTGGTGTGGTAGCATTGGTAGCGTAGGCAGTAGCAATCAAGGATGGCGCCGGGAAGTTGTTGGAAGTGGCTCTTGATCGCTCTCTCATTAGCGATCGGTCCACAGCTGATCATTTGTGTTGAGGAAGCATGTCATTCGTATGACGGCGGCCAGGTTTACCCGCAAGAGAACACGAAGTCTTCAGCGCATAACCTCCACTGGAGCAAAACCCAGAGTGAGTATTTTACGTGACGTGTTACATGCTGGCGTCGGCTTCAACGTTCGAAAACGTGCGCGTGTTCTTTTGCGGTGCACAGCGATCTCTCATCAGGAATGCCACGTTTTAGAACATTTCGTGCTTTTATTCGATTTTTTAAATATGAACTTGCAAGCTCTTACGTCGCCGAAAATACGTGTTAACGGCGAGTTTTATCCATATTTATAACAGTGCTCTTAAGAAGCCGCTGATGTTGCACAATTCATTTTATCAGCTCCGACGCTACTGATTTCAAGTTCTGCATGATATGGTTATCGTAACAGCAACTTGTACTTGTTCTTTTATTGTAGTCTCCAAACCGGCTCCATACTTCACGGGAACCGCCGTCGTTAATGGCGAGTTCAAAGAGCTCAAACTCTCAGACTACAAGGGAAAGTACCTGGTGTTTTTCTTCTATCCGTTGGACTTGTGAGTATGACTTTCGATACAAACCGCAGTGACGCGAACTTATTGCCAAGGGATCTCACTGACGCCAAATGGTGTTTTGGATCCGTTTCTCGTTTCAGCACGTTCGTCTGTCCGACGGAGATCATCGCATTTAGCGATCGTATCCAGGAGTTCAAGGCACTGAACGCGGAAGTTGTGGCATGTTCCGTCGACTCGCCCTTCACCCACCTAGCATGGTACGTGGCATGCCGTCACTTGCCATATAGTACAAATAATACCATTTGGAAATTAAGGGCCAATTTTGTGCTTTGACAAACAAGATACTTTTTGTATTATGTTTAATTATTGCTGTGATGTACGGTGAAGTTCTCGGATGTGTACTATGGAATGCTGCAAACAATTAAGAACACTGTTTTTCTTTTTTGTCATTTGAAACCTTGCTTAACATAGGAGATTATTTCATTTGGGCCTGATCCTGGCATATTGTTAAAAGGGCTGTTATATTTGTCAAGAAAAAATGCCTGCTTTGATGAAATGGAACACACGTACACTACCAATTTGCTGATGCATGAAATTTATGCTCACATGCCTTTTATAGGATCAACACGCCAAGAAAACAGGGTGGTCTCGGTCCTATCAAGATTCCACTGCTTTCCGATCTCACTCACCAGATCTCCAAAGACTACGGTGTCTACCTAGAAGACCTCGGCCACACACTGAGGTCAGCGTGCGGAACAAAGTGATGCACAAATATTGCACTGCAGTTGATTCTAATACTGAATTTAACATTTTCAGGGGTCTGTTTATCATTGATGACAAAGGCAACCTCCGCCAGATCACCATGAATGACATGCCAGTGGGTCGATCTGTGGACGAGACCTTGCGATTGGTGCAAGCTTTCCAGTACACTGACAAGCACGGAGAGGTCTGTCCTGCAGGATGGAAGCCTGGAGGAGATACGGTATGGCAACATTGCATGCCTCTATGTTTAGGGGAAAATAAATGAGTAGCTTAACCCTGTCAGACGCTGTGTACATAGTGGTGTCCACCTAGCACCAGCAAGAGTATTGATGAAAGTAATGATATTTAAAATGCGTCGTATACATCTTGAAACACTTCTGATTGGAACTGTGCAGCAAGTTTGAATGACATGTACAAAAGTAAAATGAGTTGGAATCTAGATGGTTGGGTACTTTTGCTCGGCGCGAGTATGCCATATGTAACAGGTTCACTTCTTCCATTGTTTTTCACAGTGTGTTGCACTAGTCATAATTTTTGAGTGGCTGGACAGGTGATTTTCAAGCCTGCTTGACATGAAATAGTTGTTCTCATATCTGATGTTCCTGTAGCGTGTTTTCGCGTGGAGTCCACATTCTGTAAACTTGACAAAACTCACTAAAGAATTCAAAATTCTTAATCTATTCTGCAGTTGTATGCATTTTATGATTCTGAAGATGTAAGAAATGCGCTCAAAGTAAGTTTTCAGTCAATAGAATTAATTGTAGTCTAAAAGGGTCAATCATCCGAAATAATAGAGAAAATATTGTGCAGGTGCAATGCACATATTGGAATCTATGTAAAGCGAAGCATACAACTGATCACTTTATGCACAGCTTCTTGCAGCATAACAATTACATGCCTGCCAGGCAAGAACAGAAGACCCCTACTGCACATTACACTGTCTCTGGGATCAGCCCACTTTGCTATTACGCCGTCTCCAGGATTATTCTCCGAGGAAAGTGGACCAATCCTGGAGATAGTGCAATAAATCATTGCAATTGCACGTTCTGCGAGAAACCGAGCGAGCAAACTTGCCAAAGCCTGAAAAGAAGCATAGAAAGCTTTGTCTTAATAAAGGAATTGTGCACTTGATGGTGTATATTTGTTGTAGTGAGGATATTTACTAGATACCGTTTCTTGTGTTACTGCATTTCTTAGACAACAGAGCCAGCAACTAGCACATTTGTAGGGTTATTACAGATGGGGCTACATATGTGAGCCAATTTGTTAAACAAGTGTTGTCTTGCATGTCAGCTAGCCGGCCTGGTGGATTCGCAAAGAATGCTTCGCTTTTAAAAATTCTGTAATATATCAGCTTCTACTGCCACTATTGACAGCTGTCAGTGGTGAAAGGAACTTGAAGGAAGGCCTTGGGAAAAGTAGTACTTATTCGAAAAGGGTACAATGGCAGGCTAATTGGTTTAGCATGATGTCACAGCCACATACAGTGGACAAAGAAAAGACAGGACAACATAACTCTTCTTTTTCTTTTAGTCCATTGGATGTTTTGCTGTTGCACTTTGGCGTGTTCTTTGTGATATGTTGCTCTTGATGCTAGTTTAGCTCTGACTGAAAGGTGCTAGCTCGGACATTTCAATAACTAATGCAGTCCATCTGCATTTGTTGAATGGATACCTGCTTATAGCTTGGAAGTATTGTCTTGCATTGAGCTCACAGTGAAGTGAGCATTGATATTGGGAAGGGTTTACAGCATCATTCAGCCTGGAATTTTTCGCCAATTTGAATAAACTGCACACTTTTCTTCCTTTCTTCTCCTACAGATTATTCCTACCCCAGCGGACAAACTGAAGTACTTCAGCAAAGTCGGCGATCCATAGTAACTCCCTTTTATATCAAACACTGGCTACTTTTCCACAATACATTCATACTCATTTAAAAAAAGAAGATTGCATCTGCAAGCACTGAGACATCAATCTCCATGACAAATTTCTGTCCCAGATATCAATCTCCTGGTCAACTTACATGACTGACTAGTCTGTTTTTCGTCACACTTTGCATTTTCCATTTCTGAGGTTTTTCAATAAAGAGTACCTTGTGCCAGTGTTGTGAAATGCATTCCTAAAGATATTAAAAGTAGTCAGATACAACATGTCATAGTTCTTAGAGAAGTATCAAATTTATATACATTATCCTGCTCAAAAACAAGCTGCTAATTGCAAAACCACAAAATTATTGCACAACACGGCTGCAAACCAAAAGGATGTTATTGCCAGCTGCCTGGCCTTGACGGCTGACGCACAGCTGTTCTCTCAGAACTGAGCATAAGTGAGGTGAGGCCAACACAGCAAGAGCAGAGACCAGGTTTTGAGTGTGGGAAAAAACACTGGCAATAGGTGCTGATAAGACTGAACTCACTGAGTGCTTCTATTAGGAATCCTGTGTATAATGCAATGCGAGTGGCTACAGCAATCATCATTAAAACAAAGCAACAGACAAGACGTATAGTAAAGCAGACTAACACCAGCGCCTCTTTCCTATGCTGTGTCCCTTGTATAGAAGTACACCAACTTGCCTAGGTCTCGGTTATTTTACTGCCTAGTACAAGTCAGCATAACAGGGCGGCTTGGTTGGAGAGCTTGGCAGTGAATGATTAAAGATATCGTGGATGTAAAAACTTGGCCAGGCACACCTGGCAGGAAAGTTTCAGAATATATACAGCTTTGCTAAAACTATGAAGCACTGACAATGGTAGTTAGCATGCTACGCACAACGCCAGTAAGTGTTCATCGGGTTTTTCATCGTGGCAGTTATTTTTCTAATTCTTCGTTATCTAGAAATCTTTCCACATGGCCTAATAAAATTTCAGTGCCACTGTTTTTTTTTTTTTTTTCGAGGAGCTTTGCTGCGACTACTGCAATACTTAAGTTCATTGTATGCCACACAAAGGTCTAGTATTTGTGGTGCCAGTACCTCTTCATAATACATATAGCACTAGCTGCAAAAATGGCTCATATGCAGACATTAAAACGAATAGCCTTACATTAACAAGTGTTGAGATCGGCTTTGTTGGTATTGCATAGCAACAAATATAAAGCACCTGAATAAATGAGGACGAAGAAGGAGGACACAACACTCGTCCTCTCTTTAAGTGTTTTATACGTTTGGTTATTTTTACTAATGTCTAAACAACAAACTAGTTTTACAGGTGCACAATGAACAACTAGGCTAAATAGACACAAATGGAAAACATATTAGGATAGATTGCCAGGTTATTCTTCAAGAATACTCTTGAGAATTTGTTCCATGGAAAAACTAACTTATTAGTAAATGAAGACTTAAAAATTTGTTAAAGAATGCAAGCCTGCATTTTCGTGTCAGCTACAGTGTTACACCTCATAGGAAAGGGAAGGGAATTTCTGTGACTGAAAGGCCGAACTCTCTGTTGTAGCAAAACTATGGAATCGACTAGCTTACATTTTTTTCCGCTGTGCTTCCAGGGTTCATCAGAACATTTGACCAAAAATTGAAGGACAAAGGATTTAAAGGATGCCAAAGGCCAAAATTCCAAGGAGGGGAAAACAAACCTCATTCGTAAACATACACTAAAAAAAAGTGATCTCCTTTTCTTGGCTGCAATTTCTTGTAGCTAAGCAGCAGCTAAGTTGGAAACATGCCTCAAACTCTATGAGGTCACCTTTCTAAGTTGATTTTTTCCGTTTTCACGATGTCGATCGCCTTCTGGCATAATGGTTAGTAGTGTCCAATTTCAGCCACAGATATTCATGTTATTGCCAAATGGCCGAAACTTGCTTTCATCCAGGCACTTCTAGAGTCTAGGGAATTAAAATGGAGCCATAATGGCTGCGGTGTGAACCAACTAGCAAAACAACAAAATGGTGGCATGCCATGATCACTTGATGTGGCTGTCTAGCTCCACAATGATTTAAACAAGCCAGTTGTTGGTGGCTGTGGGCACGCCACATTGCAATCTTTTAGCAACACTCCGAAAAGGAAATAATCTGGTATTGTTTCCCGATCAACAGTGCCCACGGCATAGCCCCTATGCAAAGTTTATAACTTTGATGTTCATAAGTAGCCCTCAACCTCTGTTTTCAAGAAATTTAAGGAGCACATTTATTTTTAAGGAGTTTTAAGGGACCTTGAATCTTTTTGCAAATTCAAATATTTTCAAGAAGGTGTACAAACCCTGCTTTTCTTATCTCAATTCTGCCATGAACAATAACAAGAAAATGCTCTTGTCAACAGCCCACCATGTTCAAGATTATTTACAGAAAGTGGAGGCACTTTTGTACTATAAGAGAAAGTCAATAACAGATGCCACAGGAGAGTATGAATTTACACAACAGCTGAACTGTTGACGCCAGCCAGTTTTAGCCTATTAGCAATACTATACAGGGTGTTTTTTTAGTTTTTTTTTTAGCGTCACCAAATTTTTTAAATTAGAAAAATATATATCTTGGTCACATTATGTTTAGCATTCGAGTGTACGGATTGGCGGCCTCTAGATACAGAGCAGTTTCCCCACTTAAGTGCGTAATTAGCAAAGTTACGGTAATTAACTTTCTAATTATCAACAATAGGTGGCTACAGTAAATGAATACTTTGGGGTCCATCCTCGACGCTACCTATCTCAACGAACAAATTTTGAATAGCGGAGTTCATGTAAGAGCTACGTGAACAATTAGTTCCCCTAGGCAGGCTCCTTGAAACCGAAACTGGCAGCAAAAAGAGCGTCTGTCGTCGATGTGCCCCCCCCCCGCCTTTCTTTACGTCTCTGAGGTCACCGCCGGTCCGGCCCCGTGAGCAGCTAGCGTTACCTCCTTGCTGTCTGCGGCGTTCGCAGTCGACGCTACAGACTGATATGACGCCTTGCCTGCAGTATCTAAAAGCCCAAGGAGCGGGATTGGCGCTATAGCGCAACGTGGCGCCCGACGGAATGACGAAGTAAATTTGGCGGCCCGCTGGCATTGAAGTGCTAGGCCAACGCCCCAGACAGCAAGGAGATAACGCAAGCTGCTCACACGTCCGGACCAGCGATGACCTCGGAGACGTGATGAAAGGCGGAGCGGGCGGCGACATCGACGACACAGTCGCTCTTTTTGCAGCCAGTTTCGGTTTCAAGGAGCCTGCCAAGGGCAACTAATTGTTCGCGTAGCTCCGACATGAACTCCTCTATTCAAAATTTGATCGTTGGGATAGGTAGTGTCGAGGACGGGACCAAAGTACTCATTTGCTGTATGTAGCCACCTATTGTTGATAATTAGAAAGTTAATTACCATAACTTTGCTAATTACGCACATAAGTGCAGAAATTGCTCTGTATCTAGAGGCCGCCAATCCGTACACTCGAATGGTAAACATAACGTGACCAACATTTATATTTTTCTAATTTTAAAAATTTGGTGCAGCTAAAAAAAACACCCGGTATGCTACAGTATCAGACAAAATGTGAATAGTAGTGCTGGCGATGACAACTTGTGACAGCGTGTTTGAACAAAGTGCTTTCATGGTAAAACATTTATTGGAATGAGCAATCACATTTCAACCAATCTGTTGATGTGTTGGCAGTGATGTAAATATAAGAGACATCTTCTATATTTCCTTTTTCAAAGAGAAGAGTCATGCAACAGAATGCTTCTAACGTGTTATGGCTGGTCACGGTGTTGCGAGATGCCACCACATGTGATTGTGGTGGCAAATGCATCCTCCGGTCTTTTGGTATGTCTTTCCAATGCTAAAGCTCTAGAACCTCGTTATAATGAAGTCACACGATACATGAAAATACCTTTGTTATATATCACATTTGTAATAAACGTATATTCGTTACATGCTGGGATTCTGGCGAGAAACATTCAACATTTATTTCTTTATATCCCATTGCTTGTTATAACTGTGTTCGTTATATCAAGGTACGACTGTATGTGTTTCAATGCTTCAAGCCAGCAGATGACTTGAGCAGTGGTGTACGATTTAGTAAAACCAGAAGAAAGAAAGCAACAAGTTACTGATGGGGTCAAAAAGTTTTATAGCAATGATGAAACCATGTCAGCATATGTTGATCTTTGACAAGTAACAGTAATCACTAACAACAGGTATGAATGCTATGACTTGGGCACCCTGTACTTTCTGATCAGGCCATCTCTACAGGCAGTGTAGAATGATTCTCCATCATATGCCACATGGTAAACAGGTTCACAGTCAGGCCCAGTCAGACTGAATGACTCTGCACCCTCCAGGGCTTCAAAGTTGCAAGAGCCGTCAGCTGTGAGAGGAAAGCACAGTGAGCCTGTTCGGTTATCTCCCGCTGGAGTTTGAGCACACAGATACTTTGTGGTTGGATGCCACCATGAGAAGCTACATTTGGTAACAGTCATTTCTGGAAATATTTCTATAACCCCACTGATTCCCAGAAGGGAATATTAATTCTGAAATTTCTTAAGGGGAGATTACTTAATGTCACTCTCACATCTCATCGTCACCAAGTGTACAAAAGCGTGTCAGAGATTGACAGTCTTGCTATATTTTAAAATTTGCTTTGCACTAAATGTTACTTCCTCTTAAACTCATAAAGCCTGGACACCATTTCACATCAAAGAAAAATTAAAAGTACTTGTTTACATTTATTTACAAAAAAAAACAGTTAAGTGATAATTTGGTAAAGATTATTTAGTTCAGTAATTACTTAATTATTAATTGATTTGATGAACTATCCGCAACTGGAAGCTCTCTCCAGCATATCAAAAATGCCAGTATGGGTACTACATTGGGTTTC
Organism: Dermacentor silvarum; assembly: GCF_013339745.2. Taxonomy (NCBI): domain Eukaryota; kingdom Metazoa; phylum Arthropoda; class Arachnida; order Ixodida; family Ixodidae; genus Dermacentor; species Dermacentor silvarum. The sequence continues at coordinate 63,415,682 of NC_051161.1, forward strand.
CAGCACTTAAATCAGAGTTTTTAGACATCAAATCCAGCATATCAAAAATGATATGTTGGGCTTTGAGGGCTTATAGTGAAAGACAGTAAACAACCACTCGTAACAACTGCTTCAAAATAACACCATGAGGAACAAATATATAAACGGCTACTTTATCATGAAGGCCACATTTTATGAAGGGCTCATCTAGAGCTAGATCCTTGAAAAAATGCATGAAGGTAGACATGCTGTGGAACCAAAAAACAGAACCATATTAACTTCTTTGCTAAGGCAGACACACTGGCGGCAGAAACAACCTTTGACTGGAAGTAAATATCTAATCTAAGGTCACGATTTCATCATGCATGAAGTTTCTTGACAAAGCGATGGAATACTAGTGAATTGTATGCAAATAGTGCAAAGAGAGGAAGCCTCTGTGCAAAAACAACACCTCGTATTCCACCACTCTTAAGTCCTAAAGAGCTCATGCTTAAAGGGGCCTTGAAACATTTTTTTAACATAGTAAGAAAATGTTGCTGATCTGCACAAGAGGCTCCTATGAACATGTGAGCCAAATATTATTGCACTGCATGCAGCAGAAAATTTACAATCTCATGTCAAAAACAGCGACCTAGCTTCTGCAATGTCGCCATGCAGCGTCATCACAAGCAGCTGGATTTACCGACAGTTATTGGCTGATTTTGTGATCTTGAGAACATTCTCAGTAATACGTAATCGCTAATTTCAAGTTAAATAAGTTAAACATATATATGTCTGCGATCTCAATAAGACAGAAAAATAATTTCATCTTTGCATTGCCCATCTACACATGACAGTTGTGTGTAGCTGCGTGTATGGGCTGCATGTCGCCACCGAGACAGCAACAGTGTGCTGTGTAGCGTTGTCTACTGTGGCTGCCATGGGGTGCCTTGACAAGCCCTTTTGCCGCTGAGACACTAAACTTTTGGGCGGGACTTTGTCCCCTTAGCTTCTCCCATGTGCAGCTTCCAGCACGCTAGCGGAGACAAAAAGAGAGAGAAAGCCGCACATCGGGGCAATAACTTTACTTATACTCAAAGGATCCGAAACATTTTTGCGGCATGAGATTCGCGAGACAATGTCCTTTAATAGTGAGACCATTCTATAATTGCTTAGAAAAGTGCTTCAAGGTTCCCTTTAAGATAAGCAACACAAATGACAACCAATGAGTCAAACATAAATGAAAGCAGTCTTACCTCTTCCAACCATGTAACCCTGCTTGTACGGCAACAGGCACAACACAGGAGATGATGAATTTTTCCAAGTGATGGAAGGCTCTCTGTCAAAGATAACAGTGCAGCACAGCTGAGGTTTCGAACGGGAAGCAGGGCAGCAGATGTTTCTACGATCACTCACCTCGTCTGCCTCACATCGATCAAGGAAACATTTCCATCCTGTGTCCCAAAAAGAAAGCGATTTTGTCCAAGGAAGCAGCAGCAGTTAATCGCTGCTGGATTAGCAAGCTCGAACACCTGGACAAGGCATGGGACAAACAACAGTGATTTTTTTACATTTATCCTCTTAAAGGCCAACTTCAAGTAAATTTGAACAGTGTGAATGTTTCACAGTTAGATGTAGAGCAGCTTTTATACAAAATTTTGCATCTGAGATATGAGTGGATGTGCCAGAAACGCTCACAAATACAGACGTTTTGATACCGAAGCTGAATAATACTGAAAAAAGAAACCCCATTAGTGCTCGCTGGAAATGACTGAAATGACAGTGAGAACCAGTGTGGCTCCTTGGCATGATCTAAGAGATTTGGTGGCGCTTGCAACGCACTGCTAATCTCAGCAGCCATGGTCTGAGATACGCATCGTATTCATTAACCACTATGTTCCCACATCGTCTGCTTAGGTAAATGCTATTATATCAGGAAAATAAAATCATTACCTGTTCCGTAGCTTTGCCAAGATTGCTTCTATAATATATACTACAGTAAAAGCTCGATGATACGAATCTCACGGGGTCACGAAAAATATTCGTATTAGCCGAAATTCGTATCATCGAAACACAATTAAAACTACTGTCGAATCTCGATAATTCGAACTCGAAGGGGCCCGAAAATTTGTTCGAATTAAAAGGACGTATTTTTGAAGTATTCGTGCACCATAGCACGATGCACGAACGGTGCGAGTCGTGAAATATCGCGGCGCGCAAGCGCACAGCAAGCGCGGGCCACGAAACTGCCCACGCCGGCTAACGGTCGCTTCCCGATAACGACAGAAAACGAAGCTTCAGGGTGCGAGCGGGCGGCACCGGCACACGGGTGCGCGCGGAGACCGTCGAAGGTGAGGGAGGAGGGCGGCAGGGAAGCGGATTTGGCCGCGTAAACTCCGCCGCTTCGGTGGCTCCCCTCGCCCGCCCTCCCTCTCAACTCCCTGAGAGCGTAGCCCTCTCACCTTCGACTCCGTGCGCACATCTCCGTGCGCGCCCGCCGCCGTGCTGGCGCCAGCTTATTTTAGCCGCCCCCTGAAGTTTCGTTTTCTGTCATTATCGGGAAGCGAGTGTGTGCGGGCGTGGGCAGTTTCGTAGGCCCGACTGCGCCTCCGCCGCTGCTTCCCTCTGCGCTGCTGCCGCAGCGTGCAAGATCAACGTGTGACTAGAAAATAGAGGAGAAGGGTTCACTGCCATTTTATCCGCGTGGCTGAGACGTCGGCACTAGTGTGTGCTAGAATACAGTTGTCTAGAACACTCTAGTCGGCACGTACACGCTTGTTCCGGCGCGATGCAGAAACGGCGACCTTGTAATTTGAGAGAGAAGGAAATTTCCGCCGCGGGTTCTTTTTTTTTTTCCCCGTTCCTTCGCGCGCGGCATTGAGGGGTCTCTCCTGAGCTTTTGCTCTATGGCGGTGTCGGAGCAATGCCGGTCGGAGGCGCCGCCGCGTGATTTGGCGCGCTGCTAAGAGCATTGTCGGTGCGCGGTATGTTCGAAATAAGCGTGTTCGAATTCGCTTGCTTCGCGTTGACGTTGAACGAAAGCACGTTTTTCATGATAGTCTCGCTGTGCAACAATTGTGCTCAGTGTTGACGTTGCGAGGCCTAGCTCCTTAGCCAACTCCGTCCGCTTCCTCTTGGGATCCTCATCGACCTTTCGAAGAATGTCTAATTTCTCTTTAAAGGAGAGTGCTTTCCGCTTGCGAGACATAGCTCGCTGCGACTAGGCAAAATGGCGCAAACACGAAGAACGCGGCCCGAAGCGCAGCAGCCACTCCATCTGACGGCTCGCAGAAAAGGAGGAAAAGTACAAAATCACCAAAAGCGCCACCGCTTCAAACTCTTAGCGCCCAGTCGCGGAGTCCGCGCTGTCCGGCGCTGCGCCTCCGCACCAAAAGAGAAGGAGAGAAAGCTCGTGACTGCGTGCTGTTCTCTTTCGCGGCCGTCGGTGGGGCGGCGTTTATTCGTATCAACCGACGCAGGCTGAAAATTGATTCGTAACAACCGTTCTCTAGCACGTTGCAAAGTAATGGGGCTCGGCCGGGAGCACAGAAAAATTCGTATCATCCGGAAATTCGTATTAGCCATGATCGTATCATCGAGCTTTTACTGTACTCACATACAGTTAAACCTTGATATAATGAACTTCAATATAACGAAATTCTCAATATAACAAAGTACTTGACTTTTTATAACTTACTGTCCATAGAACATCATGTATTTTGAACCTCAATATAACGAGCTGTGTTAATACACTATTTCAATACAACGAAATTTCACTGCCGCCGCGAAGGAATACAGAGACAATAAAGGGAAACTTCTGCGCTGACGCATATGGTCAAATTGTTGAATTACATGTGGCTGCTTGCGAACACACCTCACCACCGAAGTGGAGCAGCGTCATATTCCGTATAGAGTCCAAGTGCGATAAGACCCCACATGCCCTGCGTGCTGTATGCTTTGCGTGAGTGAAAACGTGTGAAGGTAAGCCGAGAAAGATGGTAGCTTGATGAGCGCGGTCTTACCATGTGAGCAAAGGGAAAGGGGGGGAGTGGAGCGAGCTTGCGGTAATGCGATCAAGCACATGCTAGGCCAGGAGGGAGGGGCGGGGGGGGGGGGGGGGAGAGTGGGGGGCATGCTGGCACGCATCTCCTTTTCTAGCACGGCCATGGCTGAGTGCATACACAGCCCACGCGCCTCGTTTTAGAGGTAATTTGCCGCGTGTGCAAAGACTGGGTGAGCCGATAGGGCGTGGCATCATGCGCTTTCTTCCTGCACGTTTAGTGATGAAGATTGTGTAAGGTCAAGTTTCAGAGATACCTTGAAGTAAGATGCAGAGAAAGCATTCACTTACTGCTGGCGGCATTTTTCATGATAGAATCGTCCCACTGCAGGTGACACTATCAGCCACGGGAGAGCAGTGGACGTGAAAGCATGGTTGGCTTCACTTTGTACCACCGATGTGAAGATATATCGACATGGCTTCAAACCATATCTTTCGTCGCGAACTCTCAAATTTAACAAAATTATTTTCTTTCCGAATGCCCAATAATTTAGAAAATTTTGCACTCCCTTCCGTGTAAGCAAAACCCATCAGCAACTGTACTTATTTGAATAAAAGATAAAATTTCAATACAATGAAATTTTGATATAATGAAGCAAATTGGCGATTTTACCGACTTCATTATATTGAGGTATAACTGCATAACTAATTTAGTCAACGTAATATTTCACTGCAGTTGATCAACTGGAGGCTGCATCTTTATACAGGCCTCAATCACATACAAGACACAAGTTCCAAAAAAAAAATAATAATAAAATTTCTCGCAGCCTTTGAATGCAGTCCATAATTGTTGGGCACATCCAGTAATTGTGTCTGTGAAAACCGCTGTGCACTTGTTATTCCAGGCTAGATGTCTATGTCGTAAAAAAAAAAAGTACTTTTTCTTGCTTGGCTCTTGTGTCTTACAAGCATTTATTGGCAACAGTGCGTGTCAAGTGCTAAACAACAAACAGCACCCTATGGCTAGCTAAACGAGCTCACCGTCTTCCTGGAGTGCACGCCAACACCCCTCAGCTTTCCTGCTTCTGTCCCCACAACTAGGAGTTTTCCATCTGTCGCCACTTCCCTCTCATCTGAAATGTGAGAAATAAAGTTTCCTCACTTCACAGAATTTGAGTGATGCATTACGATACGAATGAAGTCAGCTATACAATTGCAGACGAACCCGGATATATTGAATCTGAAGAGGATCCCAAAAAGAAGTTCGATATATAGGTAATTTGATATATAATATAAAAATTTTATACCAAAATTTTCAAGGGTATTTTACTGCCGTTCGTTATATATCCGGGTTCGACTGTACTTCTGAAATTTCAAGATGGTGTCGCAACCAGATTCTGTCTCTCTTGTAAACCAGAATCTACCAACCAAGACCAAACTTAATCTTTTCTTTTACTGTCTTTCGAATCTCTTTGAGCTCCTAATTTGAAATGAGACACTCAAACCAGTGAAAGCCAGATTCTGGTGTCGTGTGTAGTTGTCCAACAAGAACACGTCTGTGTATCACAATCTCTGACTTGGAAAGCAATACTCCACACAAGAACTCTCCGAGAGTGAACTTCCAAGAAACTTGAGTAGCATTCAGATGCACAAATTGCAGCTGTCATCTCCAAAAAAATGGCCTTGACTTGAGCTTGTTGGTACAGTTTCATGACGGAAAAAACAGCATGAAAAACGGAACAAGAAAGAGACGACAGGACTAGGCACTCAGTACTAACCAGTGCGTGCATTTTGTAACCACAATATATAATGCGGTAATTATACTGTGGTTGCAAAATAAACGCATTTGTTGGTAGTCAGTGCCCAGTCCTGTCCTCTCTTTCTTGTTACACTTTTCACACCATTTTTTTCTGTCATCAAGTCACTTCTACAATATCAACTGTTCTTCAGGAAGCGAGAAGCGATACGATGGTTTGCCTTCCAAGTCAAAAGATGTGCAGTAAGAAAACGGTTCTTTTGCACTAGACATCTCAGAGATCTTTCTTAACCCCTTAACTGGCGATGATGAGGTAACTCGTCATCGCCAGTGTCCTCCGGTGCCTATGGCGAAACTCGTCGTGAACTTTCCGCAATTTTTGCACATGTGTATAGACGGTTTTATCCAGCGCCACCGCGCTCTGGCAACGCTGTCCGCCGGCATCCGGCGCCCTTAGGAAACTTCTGGTAGCCGTTCCTTTTGCTCGTTTTTGCTGGTATTTGTTCACTCGCGCTCGCGTCCTGCGCATATTCTGTGTTATTTTTCGGGTATATCGATATAAGTGCTACTTGTGGCATTCAATGTGTTGCGTGACGACGAGTAGCTCTGGGAGCATCGACTGTTTTCATTACGTTTACTCGTCAACGGTGTTTTTTTCAAATCTGGGACCCTACCAAGAGCTCCCAGATTTGCTCTGCTCACTTCATCCAAGGTACGTTACTAAGTGGAGTAGCCGGACTGCTATAATGCTGAATAATAAAAGTGCTACTGCGCGATTGTTCTGGCCGTATGTCGAGTAACTCACGCGTGAGCAGCTCAACTCTCGCCCCGAGTTTGCCCGCTAGTCCAGTTTCTTGCCTCGGCGTGGATTGCCATGCTACGAACATGAGTTAAAATTATTGTTTAGCAGGTGCCATGCTGCTGCCATTTTATTTTAATGTTTTTCGTATCTGGGACACAAGTGCACTTCTGCAGCTTTACTACCTAGGTACATGTGCGCATTGGTTTATGATGTTTAACGTTCCAAAGCGACTCGGGCTATGACGAACGCCGCAGTGGAGGGCTCCAGATAATTTCGACCACCTGTGGCTCTTTAACGTGCACGGACATCGCACAGTACGCGAACCTCTAGCATTTCGCCTCGATCGAAATGCGACAGCCGGGGCCTAAACGGCGTCTTTCAGGTCAGCAACCGGGCACCGTAACCGCTGAGCCACCGCGGTGGCATGTGAGCATTCGTATCGGTATCGCAGAGCAGAATCGCAGAAAAGTTAGCGATTTCCGTGCATGCATGTAGGAAGTTTCGGCCACATTCTAAAAGCATTTACGAATTAACGGAGGTGAATTATGGATTGCAATCTCGTGCCCAACACTGCAGGTTTCATTTTGTTAGAAGTGTGGTAAATTCGTAAGCATTTAACTTAGTCCCATTTCAGTCGACCTAGGCTTCTTGCACTAAATGACTTTTGAGAATGTACACTTATTTGTGAATGCATAATGAAAAGCAGAAACAAGGCATATGACGCAGAAAACATGCGCATGTACACAGGCACAACTTACCACTTCATCCTACATCTAGCAGCAATAAAAGTGCCATTGCGAAATGCAAAAACGCCCGTGTGCTTGTGTTGTAGGGCACGTTAAAGAACCCCAGGTGGTCAAAATTAATCCGGAACCCTCCACTACGGCGAGCCTCATAATCAGAACTGGTTTTGGCACGTAAAACCCCAGAAAGAAGAAAAAGTGCCCCCATTAAAGTTTTTCTAGTTTTCGGCAGTCCCATTACCTGCCTTGAAGACAACAGTCTGCATTCATTGCATGTCCTCACTAAGATGCTCCGCTTGTTGCTCCGGGGTTGTAACTGAGGGAAGGTGTTTGGAGGCCGGCGAAAACGAAAATCGCACAACATCATCGTCCAGTGGATCGGGCAGCTCTCTGCCTCTAAACATCAGCTTTTGGCGATACCGATCTTTTGCTTCGGTGCTAAGCGCTTTAAAGTAGTCGCTCGTCATCTCGACAATATTCACGATGTAGAATCAGATCATCACAGATTCCACCAAGCTGTGCAAACATCGACACGCCGGCCTCACGTCGCGCATGCCTTCAAACAACATAGCCGGAAGTGCTTCTAGCTCTCCTGCCGGAAGTTTCGATGGGGCAACCAATCAGCGACAAGCAAGGTTTGTTTGTAAACACTGAAACCGTCTATATGTGCAGTTTCTTGTAATTTTGACAAATAAATAACCCACAATGACTATTGCTTTTTTTTTTTTTCCCACAAGACTAGTAAACATGCAATAGGCATTCCTGGTATCATATTCTTTAGAAAAAAATAGTGCAATATTATGCAGGTCTAATAACATTTCGTACATTAAAAACATTTTCAAAATTTTTCATGGCAGTTCAAATGTTAAAAAGCAAACAGATATCAACCTGTGGCAGCAAACGATGTGAAAGTAATTTTGAATGTTCTCTACTTACAAACAAAGGCTTTTTTTGTGCATTTCAAACGTTTTTTTTTTTTTTTTTTGACAAGCAAAGAATAAGAACCCGGGCAGTACAACGTTAAAGCCGAACCCGGATGCTCAACAATAACTAATAATAATAATAATAATAATAATAATAATAATAATAATAATAATAATAATAATAATAATAATAATGCCCAATAATAAACAAAGGGAAGAATGATTTCTTCTGTATCAGTAGATTACCCTTCCACAATACCGAAACCACCACTCTTACCGCGAGAAGCCGCTTGGTAAGCCAGAAAGAAACGAAAAGCACAGAGGCGAGTGGCGACGCCACCTTGAAGTTCCCGCACCAGCTCACCGTGACGTCATGGATTTTGACAGCCATCTTCTAGGTCCCAGTTAATTCTTTAGCAGTAAATATTGACTGCATTGTGTTCTAAAGGAGCCCAAGACTGAATATGGCAAGTTTCACAAACTTTTACTGAGTCAACGTGGCCCAAATACGAAAAATTACTTTAGAAGTCGTGACGTCACACTGAAGTGCTGACATTGAGGTTTCCGCGAGAAATTCGAAAAAATTTACTTTGAGCTTCATTTTCTCTTCTAATAATTGACCTATTGCAGTGTAATTAACGACAGCAGAGCTTTTGAACAATACTTTATCAGTCTAAGTTGATTTATTGTTTTGCTTTAATGTCCCTTTATGTGCAGGGAATGAGACTGGGCAACTTACTGGCTGGTTCTTCCCTAGTGCCTAAGTTGATGGCCGCAGGTCCAAGAGCGCAGCAGTTAATGCAGTCATGCAGGGTGTCGGTGAGGGTGCCCAAGCAGGCAGACTGACCACAATCCCAGAGCCTGGCAGTGCCGTCCTTGCTGACTGAGATGACGTTACGCCCTTGTTCCACAATGCAAGTGTCGTGAATGGCTGCAGCAATTCAACAAGAAAAAGTTTAAAGTCCCGTGAGGTCGTGAGGCAGGGTGTTCAACTACGCAATTCAAATGAGTCAGCTCTATTAGAAATGAAGCACTGTAGCACGTGTGAGGGAGCATAACTAGATTTTCTGCTGGGTGGGTTGGTTCACCATGAACAATGACAAGCAACACAAACAGATGGGACATAAAAGGTCGTGAAAAGATGGCAAATCACACTTTATGTGTCTTACTGCATTTTGTCTGTTTCCTCTGAATGTCACTATTCAAGATATTAATGGCACTGAAGCTATTTTAGAGCAATACACAACAGTATTTTTGTGACTAAACAGCATTTTGTGGATCCGATTGTGCTAACTTGCCGCATGCAGAACTAACAGGGATTGAAATAGTAGCCTTTAAATGTATCCTGAACCACTCCTTGCGCTCAGTGAAAAAACACTCTCCGCAGATAGCATATGCTCCTGTGAACATCTCTGCCAAATTTTGCAGTAGTGTGCGATGCATGGAGGTCACAAGAGGAGCGCGAAGTCACCTATTTCTCCAACACTTTCTTTTCAAACAAAGGCTATACCTCCTCACCTGTTTCCAAGCTGCCAGCGTCTTGCATATGTCGTCATATGCAAGATTCCCATAGACCATTGCTATTGGCCGATAGCTGACATCAATCAAGAAAGGTGTTTGGATGAGTGTGCTGCTTCCTAATGTTACTGTGTATATTAATTGATGTAGTTTACAGGCTGAAGTAAGCGAAAATCTGCGCTTCGAATTTCGATAAGAATTACGCACTTCCGGAACAGGCAGACAATCGTCCACTCATGCTCGGCCACGCGTGCCCACGTAGGAATGAAACTTTGGCCACACTGCCTTATTGGTGTCGTAGCTGTAAAGTTTCGATAATTTCGATTAGTTTTGACTAAATTAGCCTCAAACTACGCGAAGCTTATGCCCAGACCATGCATATGCTACACCTGCCACACCTCGTGGGGAATGGCAGTTAGCATCTACAAGGGACACACTCACTCCCAGTCACTCCTGGCTAGACGTGCTTTGTATTGAGCTGTTAATAGCGCCTCAAAATGTGCAATGTGGTTTTGCCTACTATCCGTGCAGGACAAAGCCTGTTCACACCAAGTAGCACAACCAGACTCGAGCACACGAGCACCAGCGGACACTGAAGCCCTGCCATGCAGTTGTGCATAGCTGTGTCGACTGATAGCGTAAATACCGTGGCCACCGTGGGGTGCCACGACGAGCCCTTTTGCTGTAACACTGTAAGCGGGGCACCATCACCAGAGCTTCCCCCCTCCTTTGGAACAGAAAATGTTGAGGAAGAATAAGAAAGATAAATACAGTTAAACCTGGATATAACGAAATTGACAAATTCCCGAAAAACTTAGTTATAAAGAGGATTTCATTATAGAGGTTTGGCACGAAAATTCGAAAAAGAAATTCTTACCGTATTTACTCGATTGTAACGCGCCCTCGATTGTAATGCGCACCCGTTTTCCGTGACCAAATGAGTGGAAAAAAAAATCCTTTACAGTACCGCGCACCTCATGCTTTGGAATCACTCATCCTTGGAATGTCACACCAGGTACTGGATGCGTGGACGCATGTCGTTTCGCACCAGCTTGAGGCGTCGGAAACGAAGAGCGAGCGACACGATGGCGTCGTAGCGTGTCAATGTCATAGTGTCACCTAGTGTCAGTCTAGTGAAGTGAAGCGCAAAGACTTGCGCAGTAACTAAAGAGTGGCGCTGCCAGCGCGTCAACATTAGGGAGCCTACATGCAAGTGCCGTTTTAGGGTGGTCACAACAACAAAATTTTGACCGTTATTTACTGCCAAATTTGGTGGGTAACCATTTTGGTTCCCAGTCTTTCTGCCTTTTTTTTTGTCACGCTCTGATGTACTCATGTTGGCACGCGATCTATGAAATTTTTTAAATTTAGTTTTCTGCCACGAAGCAGCGGCGCTGTCCCAGGCCGGCCAACGAAACTGCCCACGCTGGCAAACACCCGCTTCCCGATAACGGCAGAAAACGAAACTTCGGGGAGCGGGCGCCGGGCCGGCTGGAGCGGCGCCTGCAGTGCCCTGCCCGGCGGCGGCGCGCACAGTGACAGTCGAAAGTGAGGGAGCTACGAGGGAGGGCGAGCCACCGAAGCGGCGGAGTTGCCGAGGCGAAATCCGCTTCCCTGCCGCCCTCCTCCCTCACATTCCACGGTCTCCGCGTGCGCCCTTCGCCGTGCTGTGCTGGCGCCGCCCGCTCCCTGAAGTTTGGTTTACTGCCGTTATCATGAAACGAGCGTTGGATGGCGTTGGCAGTTTCGCGGCCCTCGCTCCCTATGCGCGCCGTGATATTTCACGACTCGCACTCAAGATTCTGGCTTCAGCCTCACTGGCTGTCCGTTCGCACCACGTGCCCTTCTCCTCCACTTCGTCTCTCTTTCTTCCTCGAGCACTCCTTGGGGCGCCCGTTTGAGGGGAGCGTTTGCCGTCTCCGCTGACTTCGGTACTCCCAGGCAGCTGCACTGTAACTGGTATTTCGTTTCCCATAACTGCACTATAAGCGATACGTGTATACATGGAGTGCTATGGGAAAATTAAAGTAATATGGGAAAGTCTGAAAAGACCGCACTATATCCGGTCCTGCACTATAAGCGGTTACGTTATAAGTGGTCTATACTGTATACTAGTTGCCCTTTCCTTTTATTTGAACACATCAAACTTCTATTTCTATAAGGCACAATGGCGTGCTCGTGGTAGTATTATCTCACGCCAAGAATCTGAACTGCATTAAGCATTGTCGTTGCCTTCCAGTTGTACATAATATATAAAGGGTGTTTTTCGAAGTGTGCTGTAATAAAGACTGTCCTTACTAGTCTGTTTAACTAAAACATAGACGTGCCGTGTACGGCGCTCAGATGCGCCATTTGTCTCTGGTTGCTGAGGCCAAAGTTTATTAAAAGTTAATTAATTTCACGTCACCAAGGGTTGTGTGAAATGTGGTATGTCTGCTGGTCTTTCGCCATTTTGTGCCCCAGATTTAACCCGCCAATTTAGCTGGCGGCGGCAAGTACTCTTACAAAGGCTGTCACCACCCTAAAACAGCGCTTGTATGTAGGCTCCCTAGTCAACATCAACTGGAAAAGGAGAGTGCCGGCTTGGCGAGCTAGGCCAGCTTCAGCAAGCGGCGGGATCAGGTTTGAATGAAGGGAGGGGGAAAGGTCACGCCTGCGGTGGCAAGATCGCCGGGTCGTGGGATGCAGGCCGGCCTCGCGCACGCTCGCACGCATGCACACGTGCGCTCACTCTCGCCTCGCAGTCGCTGTGAATTCAAGTGCGCCAAGCGTGCCGCCACCGCATCGCATTCTGTTGCGGCGGAGAAGGTGCTTCCGGTAGCTGCTCGCGCAAAAATGGCAATATTTGGGGCGAAATCTCTAGGTTGTCGGCGGGGAAAATTCGTTATTTTGAGGGGGTCTCGCGCTGCCACTTCGTTACGTAGAGGTCTCAAATACATGTGCTTCTATGGAGTAACGGTGGGGAATAGAAAAACTTCGTTATAAGCAGGTTTAACTGTATTGCGCTCGTAGCAGGTCTTCTTGAAAAATTCTTTTGGTAATATATTTCTGGGAGGCACCATACTCGTTCTAGGGCATTTTTGAAGCTTCAAAGAAAGGCGATTCAGGGCCCATTTAACGTCACTTAATTTTCAACCAATTCATACAAACATTACGCAGTCACTCTCAACAAGTGCAAAGATAATGTACATGATTTAACTCTGAACGTCTGCCAACTGTAGGCTAAAAATCAAAGGTAGTTCTGTGCAATTAAACCAGACTTGCGTAACTGCTCGGCATAGCTGCATGCACACTTCCTTTTCCATGTGCCATAATTGCCATCAAACTTCTGCCAGTTAAGGCCACATTTCAGAAAATAAATGTGGCACACTTTTCTATGTTTGCCTGTTCTAAGAAACTCAAACTTCTTCATGTCAAAGTAATACATACAATATAGTAGACTTCTGTTAATTCGACTACGGCGAATTCGATCCCAATCAAAAGTCCCAGCCAGCACCCATACATTTCTATGGGCCAAAACTTTTATTATTTTGTTCCTGAAGTACACCCTTCCTAAATAATTCAAGCTTGACTGGTCGGCACGGATGTGCCTGACCACGTAGTGACCCCAACGGCTGCAGCATCTCTCTTAGAGGCATTAAAGGGACAATGAATGCGTCAAAGAAATGTTATCACCTGCCGAAAGTGCCCATTTTCAGCCTGCTATAGGAAGATATTCAAGCAAAAAAAAGCAGCTCACAATGAATGACTACATTTACCATGTTTTAAGTAACACCATTTTAAAGCAAAACCCACCATCACAGCCAATGTTACTGCCATTGTCATCACAAGATGGAGACAGAACCAGTTCTCACATCCTCCCTGAAGGCTGCCTGCTGAGCTGCCTAACCTATTCTTCCCTTCTGCCCCACTCGGCACATCTTAGTAATCCACATAGAACATGATTAGATAAAAAGATACTCTCCCAATGTTTCCTCTGATCTGTATGAGGGAGAGAAGCACAGAGCGATGGTGAAGGGAAGGACCAAATCAGCACTAAAGGAGACAACTTGACACCCCCCTCCCCCCCGCTTCCATCTTTCAGCACCATGAGTGGCTTAGCAATCCAAGACACCACAGGGACCGCCAACTAAGACCACTGCAATGTCATTTATGGCCCATGAAATCACGCTGGAATCTTAGTGTGTTTTAGTTTGATCACATTAGATGGTGACAAATGATTAAATCCAATTCAGTTGCCTCCAACCTATGTCACTGGCTCAGACACTACCAACCCCGCCATTATGGCTGCTAACAGCCATGCAGCACTGCAACTACAACAAAGGAATGGGACCAAAACAAAAGAAAAATAGTGTGATACCCGGTTAATGATCCTGATTTCCTAATAGGTCAAATGGAGCAAACTTAGAGCATTACCTGCAGAGTGGCCTTTCAATGTGACAGGGCACTTTCCCGTTTCGGCAGACCAAATCTTGAGCTGCATGTCGGCTCCTCCCGAGAGGACCACCACGCCGGAGGGGAAGAAACGACAGGTGTACACATCCCAGACATGTCCCTCCAATTCTCTCTGAATCAGAACAAAGCAAGAGTGAAAATAAGGTATTAAATTATTGGGTCTGACATTCCAGAACTGCACAGTGGCCTATGAGGGACACCGTCATTCACAAGCTCCTCAGTTGACCAGACCTCCAGATGATAACAGCATTACATGCATCCATAAAATGATGCAACTAAGCCATCTGTTACTGAACTGATTTCATGCAAACTTTATATTTCACTTTGTTTAGAAATGAGACAATATTCTGTATTTGATTAAATATTCGAAGTTGTTTTTCTGAAACATTTGTAATCTATTCAATTCGAAAACTTCAACTTCAAACAGCCCTAGTAAATAGATATCAACAATAGCATTTAAGCAGATTTCTGCCTTTTGTGGCTACATTTCGGTTTTAGGGCAGATTTATTTCACGGACTTTGAATGCTGCCAATTCCAATCAAGCGTCGACATTATCACGACTGTCAATGCAGGTCTAAATGATGTGAAAGAGCAACAGCACACGCTGGACTCGCGCGCATAAGCAGCTTTCGTGTGATAGCTCACAAGGTCCTAGACATGAACGCTTTAACATACTCACACAGGAATCATGGCAGTATCTTACTGCAATTATGCAATAACCATTCAGCTACTTGCATGTACTTTGGGAGAGTTCACAGCAGAAGTTTCATCTTACCCTTACTTCTCCAGTCCGTGAATCCCAGATACGCATTTCACTGGTTCCACTGACCGAAACACCCAAGTGACCCTTGGTAACGTCAAGGCATGCCACCTGCATTCAAGCAGTGGCCAAACTAAGCGGAGAAAAAGCTACAATTGGGCCTTGCATATCGATGACCCAATTTGTTCACTTTTCTATAAAGCAATCCTTACAGTGTCAGTCATGAACGATGCAAGCTATGGAGAAAGCCATATTTCTTACACTTTTGCGGTGAACATTGGCAAATGCTGTTGTTGGGGCAATGAAACACGTCTGGCAGTTTGGGTCAGTGTGTGAGACATGAATAGTGTCCTGCAAAAAAGACAAAAAAGAATAATTACAGAACACACACATTGCTCTGCCTGCACAGCAGACCATGCATACCAGTATCCAAAGCAACCATAGCGGCATCCAAAGCTAGACAATATATATATATATATATATATATATATATATATATATATATATATATATATATATATATATATCATGGGATTTTACATGCCAAAACCACGATCTGATTATGAGACAGGTCGTAGTGGAGGGCTCCGGAATAATTTGAGACCACCTGGGGTTCTTTAACGTGCACCTAAATCTAAGTACACGAGTGTTTTTCGCATTTCGCGCCCATTGAAATGCGGCCGCCGTGGGAGATAGCGATGCGCAGTCTATCTCGATCAGTGAGATCCTGGAGCAGCGAGTCGTTTACCTGTGGAGCCACCAGCTACACCACGCTACACCTTCCGAAAGGTTCGCAGTCAGAGTGAGTTTGACTGCAAGCTGAATTCTACGCTCAACAAAAGATGCGCAGTGAAGGCGCATAGCCATATACTCACCTTCGTTATTCCGGTCACTCTAAATTTGTCGGTGGTCGACACGATGGGAATTCCGTCAGGAGTGGAACCAGTTCGTTTCAGCTTACCATGAATTCCAGGCTGGCCTAAGAAAATATATTACAATTCAGGTTTACATACAACCGTGCCAGTTGACGATCACTCACCGCGAGATTTGCAAGTCACCCAGGCGTCTCCATTTCTTTCTCTGCCACGAAGACAACACCCATGGAAATTAATTATTTGAATGAAACGTTTGTAAGCACAGGAAGTGTTTGTGCAATATGACAAGATGTGAAAAAAGAGAAAAGGAAGTGCTAAACTAAGAATACACATGCAGGCTCGTTGGACAGCAGCAAGTCATTGTTTTCTTACCTTAATGCTTCATTCCAGTTGCACTGAACGCTTAAAACCGGCTTTTCAATGAGCGTCACTTGCATGGTCAAGCATTAATACACGTTATTTTTTTATTTCTTGAGCGTGCAGCGAACAACACGAAACTCGCATTCGAGCAGCTTGCCTTGCTCACGGGCTCACGATTGCGATCGCGTCATCGATTTGCGAGCTCATTTTCGTATCCTATGCAAACAAAAGCAGTCGAGCGCAGTTAGCTCATTTATCGTCCTGTTGCGATCTGCAGGTGTTAAAATCAATAAAATAAGCTAGTAGAACCTAGTAGCTTAAAGCATTCGCGCTGCAGGCATACCAAGTTGATTGGTCAGTCAGCTGATCGACGTAGTTTGTAAACATGGAGCCGCTCTTTGCGAAATGTCTCTTGGTTGTCGCGTTTTCGTCTTGAAGGTAAGTGTCTTGCGCTCGCTAGTATTTTGCACGTTTTTCACTAACGCAGCTTGCGAAATTGTTGTGCATTTACGCGGCATGAGCTGAACACAGCTTCTCTAGAACAACTGTCATGACCATGTCGGTAGGCTTAGACGGGAATCGTTCTTGCTCATGCCCTAGAATAAATTTCGCATTTGACGTAGCCTTTCGTGACAATTCGTAGATTGTTATCGCGGTTGCGTTGCAGTCTGGTCCAGTTGGATATTGCTTCAACGACGTGACCGAATGTGACAGCCATTCGTTCGTAGCTCCCAACTCCGCGACCGTCATCCGAAAGTCGATTAATTTTCGGATCGGTAACGTACGTCAACGCCAAGAAAAACGATTGCTGCTTGTAGAAAATACCCCCAGTGTTTGTGTGTTTTGTTTGACGCGCCCAGGGAGATAATAATGGCTGGTATCCTTGACGTTATCGCCAATGCCCGTTGTTGCTGTGATTGATCGCGGTGGTTTCGGCATCATTTCACAGCTGTAAGGTATGCATTCACTGTTCTAGCCTTTCACGCGTCGTACGCGAGGGACTGCTCCGCTTGATGTGCCTGATTCCTTTCATTAAACGGCCGGAGAAGCAGCTTGTTTCCGTAGGGTAACGAACTTCCTGGTTTGATAAGTATAACGGGTATCTTTAGCGTGCTGCACATATGACCTAAAAACGCGCGTATTCACGCGTGCACTGTAGATCGACATAGCGCTGTGCGTACTTCGCGTAAGATCCCGCTCGTGTTGAACCGGGATCATATAGCGCGGATGAATTATTGCCTACAAGTGCACGCAGCTTCTGTGAGCGAGTGTCTGATTTTCTACAGGCAGAATGAGCTGCGCGTGAGTGACCCCCTGTTACCATGGGGCAACGCTACAACGGAGAAGAGAGCGTCGTGCGGCTGCTTGGCGAGCGACAGTTCAAGGTATGTTGCCCACGGTAATTCGATCACTGCGCGCATTGTCTTATTAGCCATGCGTTGCCAGCTAGCGTCCGGCGCCTCGTCTCTCATTTTATCCCGCGGAGACGCACGCGTACGTGCGTCGTTGTATCGATAAGTTTTATCGGAAGCAACCTTGCCCATGAACGAGTTACTGATTGAGCTATAGGCACCTGTAAACATTGGCACGTTTTACGGCGAAACATAGTTTTGCTTAATGTTCAACATCTTGCGTTTCGTAACAAATTGTGTTGTTTTGCATTCATATATATGTATTGACTGTTTTAGTTGCGCACACATTTTTTTTTTCTTAGTTGGAAGATGAAAGGCAGCTTAATTATTTGACCAAATTCTGTAAAATTCATAGCTACAGTGCTGACAAATTAACTGTTTAGAGGTGTTGCATACAGCTTTAGCTTGAGAGTTTGCTGACATATATACGTGACAACACATCTTCATCAACGGAAATCGTAATTTCAAGGCCACTGGTCAAAATAATTGGATGATTAGTGCCTCAGTTTGTAGGCATGATTTACATTATATTTTTAAATAAAATATTTTGGCATATATATATATATATTAATTATGTCTTTGCAGTCTAAGTTTCTTCTGTATTGATGCAAAAGATGGACACACTTAATTGATGGCTGCATGACAGTTAGATGAAAACTGTGACCTTATTTAAGGCATCCTTGATATTTTTGCACCAGCTCCATGTTTAGTCAGATTGTGGCTCGTTCTGCTTGATACTACGTAATTGTTTTACAAAAGAGAGAGAGATAAGACTTTACTGCATTCAGGAGTGAGCAAAGGTTAAACCTGGGCCATACCATATATAAGTATTTTTTTCCCTTCCATTCTTTTCATTTCTAATCACCTGTCACAGTGAGCATTGTGTGAACAATTGAAAGAGGGCAAAAGGAATGGGAAATGCAGCTATTCAGATTAGAAACATAATATGGCCCTTGGAAATTTTTGCTGACATTGTTTACCCAAACAGGGCTCACATAGGCAAATTATGCCATGTTGTCGAGCTATCATCAGTGATGTAGCTTTGACGCAAAGTTTGTGATATTGTCTTTCATTCTCACTGCTCATAATAAATCCATTCCTTAGTCATGAAGGTGCATACAGAGTAAGACAAATTTCTATCTTATCTATACCAACATAAATTTCCCGTGAAGAAATTGAAATTAGTGCTGTTTAGATGGTATTGGCAAACTGTAAACCCCTCCCTGGCAGAGATCCTGGGTGCGCTACTGCTTCACTTCGTACCCACGTCAGAACCCATTTCAGTGGCTTTTGAGTGTTGAGGCTTTTGAGTCATTGACGTTTTTGCTGAGTCATGCTCATGACTATGACTTCTACCATCATCCGTACTTCCTTCACTTAGTACCCATGTCTGAACCCATTTCAGTGGTTTTTGAGTGTAAATCTTTTTTCGCTTAGTCACTGTCATTTTTGCTCAGTCATGGTCATGACTATGACTTCTACCATCATCCTTTAGTGTTCCCTTCACTTAGTGCCCGCGTCCGAACCCATTGCAGTGGGTTTTGAGTGTTAATCTTTTTTCGCTGAGTCATTGTCATTTTTGCTGAGTCATGCTCATGACTATGCATTCTACCAGCATCCTTCAGTGTTTCCTTCACTTAGTACCCACGTCTGAGACGTCTGAGCCCATTTCACTGTTTTTTTTTAGTTAATCTTTTTCACTGGGTCATTGTCATGACCTACATGACACCCGTGTAATGACATTATGTCATGACCTATCAGTTATGTTTGTCATACGCTCCTGTCATACTATGCCAATTTTGGTACCTACCAAGTGAACGAAACGACCATGAGAGCACAAGGATGTAGTTGTTACACAAAGACGTAGACGTAGAGTTGAGGTCTTCTGGCCAATATGGGGGCTAGTGTCAGGCATAAAGTTAAAGAAATGCTGTAGCAGCTACCTTAAACTAAATGTGAGCCCTAATGACTTAACTTTGCACATAGTGTTAAAAGTGCTGCCTAAACAAAGTTTTCTGTTGCATTCTTAACTTTTATGTGCACCATATTGTGATTCGTGCAATGCGCTTGGAAGGTTCCCAAGAATAGTGTGAATGTTTATTTTCGTGGAGAGTGCAGACTCTGTGAATGCCGCCAAAGCAAATTGTGCCTTGACATTTCAGGACAGGAGTATCACACGTGTCCAAAGGAAGTTGCAAGTTACGGAAGAGCTGGTAGCAAGACTTGGTCTTGAAGCTGAACTTGAGGTAATGATTCCATGGTTTCTGACAAACAGAAAACTTTCATAATTCAAGCTTTGGCTCGCACAGTGAAAAAGCTGTACAAGTTGGAACAACAGTTTGTGTACACATTTTTGTAAAAAGCTTGGCAGGCATGGCTGTCAAGTATTTTCAAGAGGAATGTTGACAGCAGAATTTAATGGCAGGTAGCATCTGGCTGCACTAATATGCAAGGTACAAGGGTTATGGTCATAAGGCACGCAGCTGTTTCAATCTAAACACAAATGTATACAATGTCATGAAAAGATAGATGGTAAAAAAATGGTTAAAAATTATGAGGCATACAATTAGAATGATGTCAAGAAAATGCCCGGTACAGATCCGTTTCAGAGCGTTAGTGTAACGAAGAACTTCTTGCTGTTGAGTTGGTGCATAGCTATGTTAAGAAGAGCTGCGCAAACAAAAGGACGAACGCAGGAAAAACAAAGTAGACGGAAAGAGCGCAAACTATCAACTTTTATTCGTTTCGAAGCTGCATATATAGGCAGTGTTCACGCTTGCCAAAATAAAGGAGGGGGGGTGCCAAATCAAACCTGCCCTAAGTCAACAGAAGCTGCGCAAAATAATACAAGGTAACAGAAGTGTCACTTATGCAGTCATCACCTTTTTCCTTGATGTAAAAAGCTTCTAAAAGCTCACAGGCTATTTTATTTTTGCTCCTGCCTAGAATCGTAATGTTCTTGAACAGTGGCTCACATCCTCTGCATGTAATCTAGTGGGTGGGCAAGTTCACTCCTTCTCTTTTCCAAATTGACAGCGCATGCTTCCCTGCGCGTTCATTCACACAGCGCCCTGTTCGCCCACATATACTTGTACACACTTGAGTTTACTACTCAGTGGGTACTCAAGGCTTTTAGATATGCTGACGATTTTTTAATTGTTGTGTTCAAACAAAGCACCTTGACCTTGTGGGGTCTCACACATGCTCATGGGACAAAGCAACGACAACACAATAGTGCAAACAATCAAAAGGGCATTTATTGCATCTTTCATACACTATTGCACCCTAGCCGAATTACTACGCCGATGGGCGTAGTAATTCGACAAATCAAGGAAGTCCGACTTACCGTGACCGGATACGCGTGCGGCGTGTTCGAACGATCCGTGTTCATCCATATCGGTGCCCTGCTCCTAGCCTCATGAGACGCTCTCACGAAGCGTGGATCGGCGCACGCGCGGAACGTCCGCATCGCTCACCGATCCCACGTCCAAGAGGAAGCGCCTTCTCCCTTCTGCGCCCAAGTAACGCCGCCGTTAGGTGGCGTCAGCTGCGCAACACTTGCGCCATCTCTCACAATACGCGGCAACCACATCGACCGTTAAGCCACGCGGCAAAGCCAGATTACAGGAGACGGGAGTCATGCGGGGAAAACAACATCAGGGGATGCGTGAGAGTCGCGCATCCCCACAACCTGCACTGGTTCAGTGAGCAATATTTTAACCCTTTTTAGACGATATCGAAAGGGTTTGGCGTTCACACACAAACTTCCAACTACAGTTTGTTGCAGTTTTTAGATCTTAATTTGCAGTTCGACTTGCATCATATCTGCTGGCATTACGCACCACGAGCATAGAAGGAGCTTCCTTATGATTCTGTGCATTCAAAGATGGTTAAGAGGGCAATTGCAAGTTCGTGCCTGGGATCTGCTCTTACACAGTCTTGCCCGCATGCAATGCACGACAGCTTCTATAATCAAATTAACAGGCTGCTTTCAGCCGGCTTCCCCCTGCGCAGTCATCACAGCTGTGGCAGAGAACCTTCTTAAGAAGGTAAAAAAAAAAAAGAAAAACGTGGCGGAAGCACTGAGTGCTTGCTCAGAAAGAAGGTCACATTTGCGCCATATATGCACAAAGTTGCCCACAACATAAAAAAAGTGGCTAACGGGCATGGCGTTCCTGTGCTTTTTTTTCTGCGTCATAAAAGCTTGCTGGGTTATGCTCGAGTATCAGTGGAGAAGGAGCTCGACGAAGCGGTTGCGGAATAAAGCATGCCGAAACTTTAGTGAAATGTGACACGAGCGTGGTATATCAAATCCCGCTCAAATGTGGACGAGTATATATGGGCCAATAGGGCGCTGCGTGAATGAACGCGCAGGGGAGCATGCGTTGTCAGTTCGGAAAAGAGAAGGAGCGAACTTGCCCGCTCACTGCATTACATGCAAAGGATGTGAGCCACTGTTCAAGAACACAAGATTCTAGGCAGGAGAAAAAACAAAACAGCCCGTGAGCTTTTAGAAGCTTTTTACATATAGGAAAAGGGTGATGACTGTGTCAGTGACACTTGTTGCCTTGTATTATGCGGAAAACAATTTTCTGCACAGCTTCTGTTGACTTGAGGCAGGCTTGATTTGCCAGCCCCCCCCCCCCCCCCCCCCTCTTCTCCCGCTTTTTTTTTTTTTTTGGCACGTGTGAACACTGCCTATATATTCAGCTTCGAAACGAATAAAACCAGTTGATAGTTTGTGCTCTTTCCGCCTACTTCATTTTTCCTGTGTTTGTCCTTTTGTTTGTGCAACTCTTCCTAACATAGTGTAACTTGTTCTCTCGGGAGCAGCATTTAAAAAAAGGAAGACTGTGGGAAGAAATATGCGCAGAATTTCAGAGTGTTGGGATACACAAAGGTGTATTTGAAGTCGCAGTCATAAGCAAAGCTTAGTGATTTGTCTCAATTTCACTCTGTGAGCTACAACATTTAAGAATGGAGACTAAAGAAGGGCCTTGCAAAATCTCGTTTGTGTGCAGTCCTGCAGGGTTTGTTGTTTTGAAGCTGTTCCTGTAAGCATGAAATGTCTCGTACTGCTGTGCTAGCTCTGAAGCAAGAAAGCGGGCAAGAAAATGAAGTGTTGACAACTTTTCTTCTCCATAACTTGACATTAGTTCATAAAAGCCCCACAGTAATTAGTCGTGCTTCCAAGCTACCTTAAACTTCTGTGCAGCATAATGCAAGCTAATCGTAATGAGGTAGTGATTTCCTGTACATTGTAATATAGTAATTTTTTAATGGCATCCTTGAAATGTGGAATTTAAGAACTTCAGCCTCTTTCAGATCTGCTAAAAGGTGAAGAAGAAGTTGAAAAGATACCCTGTTGAATGAATCGGTGTTTGTTGGCTCCTACCTTGACAAATAGGAGAGAGACTGCAAAAAAGCTACAGCACTGTTTTAGATGCGAGTCCGCCTTGTGGCGTCCACACCCCTACTGTGCATGCGCATCCTCCTCCCCCTCCTCTCCTCTTGGCATTCCTCCTCTCCGGATTGTGCAATTAATGGCAACACCTGCGGCTCCACGCGCGATAATGCGAAGCAGCTTAGGTTAGAGACGCGACAGTAGGCGCCACAGAGGCATCGGCAACAGTCACCAACGCCGCGCGCGTTTGGTGCGAACGCGGGCAAAACGCCGACGGCGTCGACAACAGTTCTGCGCGTTGCTGGTGCTGCTGCATGTCCAAGTTTATACAGCTGATAAAACTACCTTGAGTCGACCCCATGGCTGCTTCGCATACTACTCAGGGTTCCCCTATGGGAAGATGGTGTAATTTTTTTGTTGTACATTCTACAGCTCAGCTTCCATGTCAATACACACAGTTTCAACCCAATTTACACTTTTCAAATGTTTGTGCATGTTTTAGTTGAATGCATGGGAGATATTAAACTTCAGTTAATTTGTTATCTAGTGCCTTACGAACCCAGGACTTCCATACTTCTGGTGGAAGGTCCAATTTATAAGTGTAACCAGAGCCTTCTTAGTCACTGGGCTGTAGAAGTTCATCACTTGCTTCTTGAACACTTGTTAGTGTTGACTTTATTTTTCCACTGGGTGGAAGGCAGAAACACTTATGTACATAGATTCCAGTGCATGGTAAAGAACCACAGATGATAAAAGTTATTCCAGTGCACTCCACTCATATGCTGTCAAAGTCCACCTGTTTATTTTGGACAGTAATTAAACTCTATTGGTTAGCAATAAATTTTTCTGCTTATTTATTTTTTACTCTGCAGCATTGTTCAGCCTTTAACAAACTAAGGTTCATGCAGCCCCTATTATTTTTTCTTTGTGTGCATAGTAGCCAGCAATGTTGCTTGAGAAAAAAGTTTCTCTAACTGCTTCCATTATTTTGTGTTGTTTTGCGTATATTGCAGGGTCATGCAGGTTGTGTGAACTGCTTGGAATGGAATCAGAAGGGAGAGTAAGTGGCTCATTATTGAGTTACGCATAGTTGTACTACTCCACGTAGCTAGCTTGCTTTAAAATAGCATTTTATGGCTTACAGGATCCTTGCCAGTGGGTCAGACGATGTACAGATAATGTTATGGGATCCGTTTCGACATCGGAGGCTCCACACAATTCCAAGTGGACATCATGGCAACATATTCTCAATAAAGGTAAGTTTTAACTAGTGCTACCATCATTTGAATCGGAAAAGACACATATTGCTTAACCCTTTAATGACAGCACGTATAAATACTTTGAAAAATATTGCAAATGTGCAAAACACATCGAGAATAAGCGTAATCAACGAAAAGAAACAATATTCTGCTGGAACTTTTTGAGCAATAGGTGGAAAATACCAGGCAGAAAACTGGAAGTGGGCTTCACTCCAAGCCACCAATGGCTTCGTCTAGAAATTGTAGAAATCGTCACATGTGAAGCATAGGTATACCTTTCATTAGCTTTATATCGCATGTGTGAAACAAGTGCAGCCGGAGATCTTGGATCAGTCTAATGTGGCCCTTCTTTGCCAGTAGAGTTAACTAGAACTGGATCTGCTTCCTTCACGATGAAATGTGGCCCTGTCTCCTCTGACCGTGCTTTCAAAAGAAAGCGAGTCGCGTGCCAAACTTCTTCTCCTTCGTCCTTGTGTTCCTGTTCTGGAGCAACAAATGACGCTTGGTGCCTGTCATTCAGTGTTGGCCAAGAACATTTAGCCAGAAACTTTTTACTCAATACTGAAACTCGGCAAGAAAAGAAATGTGTCATGGTGTGTTGCCTGTAGTCAAGACTCGTCGATAAAGGGACAAGTAATTGTGTGCTTGCACACCAGTGCATCATTATGAAAGCAAAAGACTGAAAATATTAATCAAAGTGATGGCCTTCATAAAAGCTATCGCCTTACAGATGTAGTGATGTAACCACAGAGATGTGTTCACGGATGTAGATTATTAGCAGATGATTTCTCATGCTTGTCATTTAAAATGCATCACTCCTAAAAGAGTTTTGCAATTCTTTCTGTTTATTTATTTTTAGAGCGCAGCTCTTAGGCGCCCATTCCTGGGTTGAGCGTTGGCGCCCCTCAGCATAACCTCGCAAACGCACTCGTGCCGCTGCTTGCACGTTCGTCATCGTCTTCTTCCACAGCTGGCTTGTTGGCATACCTTGGCGTAACCGCGCAAACACGCTTGTGCCACTGCTCGTGCATTCGTCGTCATCGTCTTCTACAGTTGGCTTTGATGCCACTCATCATGCCAGCATTCCCATACTGCCCCTCGCGCTCGTGCCACTGCTCACGCCTTCGTCGTCGTCTTCTTCCACAGCTGGCTCCAATGCCACTCATCATGCCAGCGTTTCCATACTGACCCTCCCTCTGCGAAGGCGCTGACGGCACTGGCCCACTGCCATTCGGTGCGGTGATTTCGGTCTCAAATCTTTTGCCTCAATATATCGCGAAATGAAAACATGTGTACAGCTGCGCTCCAATTTCGCATTAGGGAGTATCGTAATCATCAGACATTTTTATTTATAAGTACCTCACAGGCTCGTTACATTGGAGAATTGCATGAGGGAGGGGGATAGATGTAAAAAGGCATTAGAGAGCAACACAGATATAGTTAAGGAAGATAAGTACAGGAGATGTAATTGTTATCATCTACAATAGTTAGGGTGGAACAAAATTTTGTGGAGTGAAATAAATACAACACTGGCAAAGATGAAAAAGCAAGAGGTAGGGTGAACATCACGGAACGAGTAAAAGTAAAATTAAGAAGAAAAAAAAAAGAGAGGTTAAAGAAAAGGGGGGGAGGGGAATCCCACTCATTATGTGCGACAACTACGATTACAAGCATTTCTGCCCATATTTGTGAAATATGCGGTAAGCATGTTCAATCTGCGGTAACTGAGGAAACAGGTTTGCTATTTCCTTCCTGAAACAAATGTTGCTTCTTGCAGCTTATCATTCGGTATTTACAATGAATGTGCAACAAAAATGCTGCAAGTTATGAAGTGCTGACTAGCATAATCATGCTTTAGATATGCTTTGCAGTTTTTAATTTGCTGATGTATTGCTGGGCTTTAGTGTTTGAGAGAAAGACAACGTTGCTGGTATGATGCAGCGCTTACAGAAGCACTACTTGAGTGCATCTTTGATCAGCCTGTACTTCTGGTTCCTCCCCGTGACCAAACCATTCCTGTATAGAAGTTAAGTAAACGCAAATCTGTCGAAGCTAAAAAATAGACATTCTGGTCATTAAAGCTGCCGCTGTTGCTGTGAACGTACAATAAATTGCACTCAGATGTTTTTGCTGTCAGACATGTGCACATGACAAGTCCCTTTACTGTAAGTTTTCCAAATACTAGACAGGTGTCTTCTTGGCACCTGCCCTTCTGATTTCGGTGTTGCTTTCATTATTCCTTATTGGGCCATCTTAATATTGAAGTTCAGTGTATCATTGTACCATCTGGCCTATGAAAAAAGGAATTTCAGGTGACATTTGGTTGTGGCACTACACGGAACTCTAACTGACAATGCACAAAGAGATACAAGTGTCTAGTGATTTGCATCACTCCAGAGCACCACCTTTGATTCCTTTGTTCCAGTTCCTGCCTTACTCTGGCGACAGCCTGATGGCGAGTGGAGCGGCGGACTTCAAGATCCGTGTGCATGACATTCATGCACGAGAGACTACCATGGTCTGCAGCTGTCACACCAGTCGGGTCAAACGGCTAGCAACTGCAGCAAGTGTGCCCTTTGTGTTCTGGAGTGCTGCTGAGGATGGTGTCATTCTGTAAGTGCTGCACCTTCTGCAGGATTCCACTCTGATGCCTTACTGGAGCGTCAGCTTTTGAAAATCACCACTGATCACTCAGGCAGTCTAGCTTCTTGCTGTTTTGAACACTAATTTGATCATAATGCTCACGAGTGTGTATCTGAATTGGAAGCCTTGATTCGGCTTGTGTAGATTCACTAAATTACTCATTAACTGATGTCTTTCTTTTTATAAAATTTCCTTTTAGGGTTTAAAGGGACACTAAAGAGAAATAGTAAGCTAGGTCGGTGGATTACGGTTCCGGAATACTAAATAAGCTTTTGTTATAGTAAAGGAAGAGTGGTGAGCTAGAAAAGGCTAATAAACAAAAGGCAGGTGCTGACACCAGCTTGAAAATTTCTTCGCCAGCTTCCCATGATGTTATGGATTCTGACACTAAGGTTTCATGTAGCAAAGACTGGCAACGTCTCCCTCGAAAACTTGCTCATTTGTATTTTCTTCCTTTCCTTCCACGAGAGAGACGTCTTGCTCGTGGAGAGACGGATACCTTTCCCTTTCTCACAGGTCTGGTGGAAGTGCGTGCCAGGATGTCATTTTGAAAGAATCATGTGTCTATCTAAACTGATCTAGAGTTTTCATTTAGTGTCCCTTTAATGCAGCACTCTTGCAGTGTTTGGGTGTGTCTACGTGTCATATTTTTGTTTCTCTGTCCAAAATATTTCGTTCCAGACTCATTGCTAAACTTGCAACCACTGCGAGCATTAAAAAGAAAAAGGTTGAAAAAAAAAGAAATAGCACTGATTGGCACAGTGACAAAGGTGTGGACTGTTCATTTGTGTCCGGCTGTTCTGCAGGCAGTTTGACTATCGGACACCGCATCAGTGCTCAGCGGATGCAAACCATGTGTTAGTGAACCTTGGCTACCACCTGGGGCGCAATGTGGAAGCCAAGTGTATAGCTGTGAACCAGCTCCAACCTCACCTGGTGGCTGTGGGTGCCAACGATTCATACATTCGTCTCTATGACCGGCGTATGATCAACACCACTAAGGTTAGAACTTTGATGCTTCTCCCAGGAATGCAGTGCAAGAGTTTTTTTTTAATCATACCAGTTCTGAAATATCATTTAGAATTCTGCTTATATTTGGATGACCAAATGTGGGGGTTATATATATATATATATGACTGATGTGTCATTTGGTGACAAAAATTAAGTAACGTTTGTTTTGGTGTATGTTTGCTCTTTTACGTGTTATACCTGAAAAAAAAAAATATGGCAGATTTAGCTGAATAAGATCCTAATTGGAACCTGTCTGTTCCTAGAATGCTTTTTCTCTTTTGATTAGAAAAGTGCCATGACAGATGCCTACACTTATTCTAACCAGTGTACTCAAATTTTGAAACATGTGTCCTATGGAGGATTTTGCAAATGGTATGATTTAAATCCTCTTGCATGTCGCCCTTGCTTTTCGCTTTGCAAGATCACATAAAAGCATAGAATGACTAGAATGGATGGTCAGATATATCTTAGTACAGCTCACAGGTGACATGTATTGTAATATGCTTGCTCTGTAAAACAACTAAAACAACAGTATCTTCCACCATGCAGTTTTGTTAAACCTGCTTGTACTGACTAGACAATGAAAACTGGCAATTACCCATGTAGGATTCCATCTTAGGAAAAAGTCAGCAGGGCCAGTGAAAGCAAAATAAAGCTTTTTGTTACAGTATAGGCCACTTATAACATAACCGCTAATAGTTCAGGACCAGATATATGTAATACGGTCTTTTCAGACTCCCGTTAATTTTCCCATAGCACTCTGTGCATACGCAAATCGCTTATAGTGCAGTTGCAGAAGACAAAATACCGGTTACAGTGTGGCTGCCTGGAAGTTCGGCAGTCAACCGAAACGGCGAACACTCCCCTCAAGCCGCAAATATACTCCGACGTAACGCGCACGCGCGCACGCTTCGAGCTCCACAACGTCATGCTGGCGAACAGCCGGCGTCTATACTCCAAAGACACGACCCAACTGGCATGTCTGGCATCATTGGCTGTGTTCCAACGTTGCTGGCGCTTGAATAGCTCCGTTCCTATTTTTCGCCCGCCGCGCTGAGCCGTGTCGGCCACGCATCCCAGCATTCCTCGCGCGGAGCGGGCAGAATGATGCAATGGCGTTCCCACACAAAAGCGCGTCCGCCACCGCGGCTCTCTGCGCATTAACAAGCATAGTGTCATGCGTGCACAAGCAAACATGACCACATCTCACTCGATGACCATGGAAACTTGCTGTCAAAACGCTGTAGTGAGGAAGCGAGGCAGCAGCAGTGAGCGAATTGACCTTCATGCTGCGTCTCGTGTCAACGCAAACTGAGCCGCGGAAACACAGCACATGGCAGACTGTGCCCCCATCGCAGATGGCTTTCAAGATACAGCAGGCCTGGAGGGTGTGCGCGACCGCCTGGGCCACTCCGAGTAGAGCGCGCCCCCCCTCTGCCTACCCTCACCCCAGAGCCTTGCGTGCGATGGAAGATTGCGCACTTCCTTCTCGCTTTCCTCCCTTGCAAAAGGTGCACGAGATTGGGCCACGATCACCAGCTCACCCTCACATGCTTTCACTTGTACATACAGCATATGGCGTGCGACGACTGTTTTATCGCCCTTGGACTTTGTATGGAACCTCACGGCGAGGGCAGAAATGCACCTGGAGTGTCCATATAGTTGCTATCACAATAAAATCATTGTTTTGGTTAAAGTGTGATACCGCTTATAGTGCGGATATTAGAGACTTCGGCGACTTACGTTATAAGTGGTCTACACTGTACAATGCTGTCTATTAGCCACGAACGAGCATTAATTTCTGAACAGCAGCCAATTTGTATGAAAGTATCATGCTACTCCTCGTGTTGTCATTTAGTGCTGGCTGGCTGACTTGTGTCGACTTTATAATAATGTTTGCTGTAGTCACAAATGTGCCCCCTCTTCCTGTTGCTGAGTAGCTGTAAAGTGAGCGTGCTGTGAGCTAAGCATAGTAGTTTCCTTGACAATTTGCTGACTAGAAGAATTTGTTTCTTCCTCGCAGCTCGCAAGGTTCAGCGGTTCTTCCAAGCCTGATGCGGAGTTTGATAACCTCCCACCTGGCTGCGTAACTTATTTTGCTGCAGGTGTGTACCCATATTGTAATTTCTGTCCACTTTCTTATATTTTTTTTGAGAAGGCACGCTTTGAGGCATAGTAGCATTTTGAAAAATATTACATTATATCATTCCATAGATTATTATTGACAGTGCTATGGCGATGGAACATGGAAAAATGTGAGAGTTTCAGAATTGCAACCACATGTTATTATTAGGTACTTATAAAATGAACAAGGGAAAAAAACAATTATGCAGGAACCATTGACGATGATTGTCAATGCAAGCAAATAGCCCAAAAGAACGAGCGAGCAACATTCCCCACAACCCTTCCTGCAACTCGCTTGCCCGAGAGCATGCACCCTTTCCCTTGGTGCCTTTCCTCACCTTCCCACGCCTTCACTTGCCACAAGTTTGATCACTGACCGCTGCCAACCACGAAAACGGGTGCTATTTGGGCTACGTGCTATATTGGGCAAGACCACGAAGGCACTGAATGATTGATGCCTTGTGGGAATGGCACCTTTAGCATAGTTTTATTGAAGATTGTGCCGAGATCTTAGCTGTTTGCAGGCTTTGTGAACCACATTCTCAAGGAAGGACTGCGGTAAATTTTTATGACTTGAATAGCCAGACACATGTATGTTTTGGCAGAATTTTCCAATGTTTAATAAAGTACAGTGCCCACCAGAATTGATTTCTTGTTAAGCTAATTGTGAGATCTTCAAATGGAGTTGCATTCAAACAGATGTATGACCGGAACATGTATATTCGAAAACATACAACACAGTAGCTATGAGCAGGTGACAGGGTCTATAGTTGGATCTCGTAGCTGTGCCTCTCAGCATACACATGCACACAGCAGCCCGAATACCTAATATGGGAACCTTCCCAATGCTCATACTTGTTGCATGTTCCTTCATCAGCTGTTTTTGTCGAGGTTTTTCTCCTTGATAAGCTGGAATGAAAGCCTTGTTTTGAATTAAACTGTCTCAAAACACATTGAAAACAACATAGACCCACAAAAGTTTGAGATTTGTTGAAATTCCAGAAGTTCACCTGTGCATATTGTTTATGACAAGACGTGTTGAGTGTTAGTAAAGCGTAAACAGTCGTTTCGTACGAGGAAATGACATGGAGTGCTCATGCAACATATCTCAACTTTTGTTTCTCTCTCTTGTTTCTCTCTCTCTTCGCAGGTCACCTTCCATTAAAGTATCCTAGGAAGAGGTATCGCACATTAGCCTCAACCTATGTTGCCTTCAGCCCTGATGGCAGCGAACTTCTTGCCAATTTAGGTGGCGAGCAGATTTACTTATTTAACATCAACCACCCACGACAGCCAAAAAGCTTTGACCTTCAGAGCTTCACATCATCACTTCACTCAAATGGGTTGTGCAAAAGTGAGTAAACATCCAGCATCCAGCGTTTGAAGTTGCGTATATGGGTTGGAGTGCATACGGCAGGCATTGCCAAATCCTGACTGGGAGCTTACCACTGTCGTTGAAAAGAAAAGTGTACAATCATTGCATTCTACCGGTGCTAACATATGGGGCAAAAACTTGGAGGTTAACAAAGAAGCTCGAGAACAAGGTCCGCACAAAGAGCGATGGAACGAAAAATCTTAGGAGTAACGTTAAGAGACAGGAAGAGAGCGGTGTGGATCAGAGAACAAACAGGGGTAGACGATATTCTAGTTGACATTAAGCGGAAGAAATGGAGCTGGGCAGGCCATGTAATGCGTAGGATGGATAACCGGTGGACCATTAGGGTTACAGCATGGGTTCTCAAAGTGGGTTCCGCGGAACCTACGGGTTCCGCAGGCCCATGCTCGGGGTTCCGCGAGCCACTGATATATTTTCCCTGGTCCCGCCCTTGACAAGCGTCTAAAACGGCGAACACGAGGTGCGCTTTATCCAAAGAACCTTCATTACCGATGCCCGAGTGTCCAAAAGCACATCACAGTGCGTAACAGCAACGCGCGAACTGCGTAATAAATACGCAAGCAGCTTTTAGCCATCCAACCTCTGAGAACGGGCAGCACGCCTAAGCTTTCGTACTTGAATCTCAGAGGCCGTAGCTTACCACCATGCGCCTTTCTCCTATTTGTAGATAGGGTAGGTGCCGATAACGTGCGCACTGAACTATACGTTGGAGGAATAAAAAAAAATGCGCGGAGCACCGCAAATGCGCGCCGCAGAAGAGCAAGAACGGCGTAGCGTCCAACCGAATCGCCAGACCGCATCGCCGTGGTCCTCAGCGGCAATCGTACGCGGCACGTGACTGACAGCAACGCCGAAGCGCTTCGTGCCTAATTGAGCCTTTAAAGCCTTTATTCTTGCGTTTATCGCCGCGCGTAACACCGCGTTGGCGGCTAGCCGCGTGCCTCCGTAAGTGCGTAGTCGCTATCTCTGATCGCGTCGATAACCACCGCAGTTTCGTCCGCAGCGGTTGCGCAAATAGTAGTTTCGTTTTCACTCGATGCGCGCGTCGGCTGCGTGCCTTCCCAACTGCTTAGTCGCCTCCCATGGCAGCGTCGATAGCGACCACAGTTTCGTCCGCACTTCTTACAGCGAAAGGTAGTTTCGTTTTGACTTGGTGCGTGTGTCGGCCGCCTGCCTTCTGAACCGTAAAGTCGCCGTCCATGATCGCGTCGATAGCGGCCGCGGTTTCGTCCGCACTTCTTGCAGCGAACGGTAGTTTCGTTTTGACTTGGTGCATGCGTCAGCCGCCTGCCTTCTGAACTGCAAGGTCGCCGTCCATGATCGCGTCGATAGCGGCCGCGGTTTCGTCCGCAGCGGTTGCGGCAAGCAGCGGTTGCGGCAAGCAGCAGTAGTTTCGCTTTGACTCAGTGCAAAGCTGTCGAAGATAAAAATCACCGGCTACATCGCGATGGACGGACAATTTGTTGGCCAGCAGCTGAGTGGCGAAAAAATAATCGGGATGTGCGCCCGTTGGTGGAAAGCGCGTCTCAGGTGAAAACGCGCGCCGCGAAGGATGTCGCGACGCCTTCGCCGCAGCTAGCGCTAATCAGTCATGAGATGAAGACAATTTCAGCTTCCGCACTGGTCTTGTGCTAAATAGAAACAAGATTTCACGATTCATTGAGTAAATAAAAGCGTGTTGGCGTAGTGAAGCATTTGTTTATTTTTTTCTTGATACCCTCGATAATTCGACATTCGGTTAATTCGGGGGGGGGGTTCCTTGGCACTTTATGGAGCTTAGCAGGGTTCCCTGGGATGAACGTACTTGAGAACCCCTGGGTTACAGAATGGATACCAGGAGAAGGGAAGCGCAGTCGAGGACGGCAGAAAGTCAGGTGGGATGATGAAGTTAGGAAATTCGCAGGCGCAAGTTGGAATACGCTAGCGCAAGACAGGGGTAATTGGAGATCGCAGGGAGAGGCCTTCGTCCTGCAGTGGACATAAATATAGGCTGATGATGATGATGATGATATGTGTAATCTACCTGCCACGCACCTAGTGGTCTTCTGTTCTTGCTTTTTGCGTGGTTGAAAGACTTCAGTTGCAACAGCTCCACTGCTAATAACGCCAGCATGTCCTTGCACATACTACTAATGCAACATGTTTCTCTGAGGCTTGGTGCGGCAGTTCAGAAAGTTCATGTGAAGTAAAGCTAGACTGGTGGATTACACTTCCAAAGTAATGAATAGGTCATTTTTACCATCAGCAATCGATCAGTATGCGATAAGACTTATGTAAAAATGAAACAAGTGGCACAACTGTCTCGTTTTCTAAACATCACAGACAGCGTCAAAAATGGCAGTCCAGGCTAAATCAGTTGTTTGCTAAATATGAAGGACCTCACTGAATTTGAGGATGAAATTTAATCTGGCCTGTAGGCTTTTCCTGTGGAGAGTTTTCAGTGCACCGAAGACCAGGATTCAGCGATGGCATGCAGTGATGTTATTGACAGGGGTAAAACAGCTGCGCCAATTGCGCCATTTTGATACAATTTTGTATTTTTGCGCCGAGCTGTGCCAAAACTGTGATATATGTTGAAATTATGCCACGCTGCGCCAAAACGCCCGACCAGCCGCAAAATTTCTTGGTTACGCTAGTTTTAGCGGGAAACAAAGGCCGCATTGGCAACCTGCAGCTTGGACATCGCCATTCAATCCAGTGCAATCCGGTAGCGCAGACGAGACGGCCTGTTTGGTAGTGGGCACTGAAGAATATTTTTGCTCCTGGTTGCAGTGCGGCATGTTGTATATGCAGTAAAATGTCGCTGAGACACGGAGTGCGCATTGCTTGCAGTAACGAAAGCAGTTCACCATTGCCGCATTGACTCAACAAGATCCTCGCCGTATACGTGCACGCAGTCACGAGCGGAGCTGGTATGGACACTCTACGGGAAAATCGCTTGTACAGTACAGCAAGCGACCCGGCACTGATGGCGTGAGCTTTGTAGGCGATGCAATGCACAAAACTAGCAAGGGTTCGGTTCCACATGGCAACAGGCACTGCGTTGCAATGAAACGGTGCCGATTTTCGCGCATGCGCGCACACACACACACACACACACACACAGTCGACCTTCGTTACAGCGGACCCTGATAATCTGACCAAAAATGTCCGTTTTATCCGAAGTCTGTAATATCCGAAATCGTAATGGTATCCGAAACTGGAGGCCACCGTTGAAACGCCAAAAGATTGTCAAACAGTCGCTGTATGTTTGGGACTACTGCAGGAACGTCGCGGCACATCTGAAGAAAAAAAAAGAAAAAAAAAACGAAAGGGAACCACTCACGAAGAAATGCATGTGTACTTTCCACATGTTTGGCTGAGAAAGTTGTGTGCAGTGCACCGCTGGGGCGCAAACGAGGTTATTGTTCGTAGCGCGCGTTCAATTTCGCCGGACGCGGCCTAGTGTCTACCGCGCAAGGCGAAACTAAATGCGCGCTCTGAACAACGATCTCCGATCGCGCCCCTGCCCTCATCTACGCTGCTAATGTGAATTACTGTATCATCATTATCAGCCTGTATTTATGTCCACTGCAGGACGAAGGCCTCTCCCTGAAATCTCCAATTATCCCTGACGTATTATCGTATATTACCGTATACACTCGTGTAATGAACGCACTTTTGTTCCCCCCCAAAATCCAATGCAAAGCTGGGGGGGGGGGGGGGGGGGTATTATGAGGGGTAAATTTTATGGTGTTTTATGAGTAAGCATTCTTTGTAAAACTGCTCTAGATTTGGGATTTAGTGCTCCATAACGGAGGTTTTTTTTTCCCTGTAACCTGCTCCAAATTTGGATTTTCCTGCTCCAAAAATTGTTACAAATCCTATTTTGGCTGTTGCACCACTGTATTGCTTTCATAGTTAGTGGGCAACTGACTGAGACAGGGAAACTTTATTTTGTTTGGTTGGCAAGTTGCATTTTTTGCACCCAGCAAAACCATATTCTCAGAAGCGTAGTTGCCAGTCCAACGTGATTTGCTTATGCTTAATACTTACTATTAATTAATTGGAGTTAAGTAGAAATCTGGGCCAAATACATCACCATTCAATTTATTTCACCTTTTTTCCCCCCCTAGACTTGGCCGAGGGAGGCAGTAGTCCTGCAAATGGATTCAGCACTCACAAGAACGGCATCTCCAATGGAATGGTTTCCAACGGAATGAAGCAGAATGGAATTGTTGCATCCACAGACGCTCCTCCTGTTTCGTCAAGTACAAAGTGGGGGTATGAATCAGTTTCATGAACCCATAGTGTGTGCATTCCCTTGCTCTTGTGTACTTGCACTCCTGCTAGTCAGTGGCGTTAGACGGCGCATTATGCTCCCAAGTATTTGCATTTTTGCAGGTTTCAGCAGTTGTGAAACTAAGCAGCTGCATTATCTCAAACTGATCGCCAGGAATCAGTGAGGACACTCTAGTTTTGGCACTTAGGCCTTACACCTTGTAAGCCTAGTATGTATATTCAAGGAAAGGAATTTACCCGTATTCGTGATTGGTACGACCTGTTTGTGTGTGTATACACACACACACACACACACACACACACACACACACACACACACACACACACACACACACACACACACACACACACACACACACACACAAATGTAATGCAGCCAGGCATATTGTGAGGGTGGACTTGGACACACACACATCTGATTATAATGCTAACTAAAGTTGCATGTAGGAGCCATAGCTGTTGGCTAAGATATCGGCACATTTCTGGGGCCTGCATGGGCACCCATTGTGGCTAATGTATAGCCCATTGCACTATGTTCAAGCAATGCAGCAATGGCTGCCATGAAGGACCACATAGTCACATTCGTGGGCACTGTGCAAATATGAGGCAGCGTTCAGAAATTGTGGACTTCACCTTTCCAACCTTCATCCCTTGTTGCAGTCTTGCGTATGTGCAGACACATGCCCACTACAACAGATGCACGTCTGTATTCAATCCAGGATATTGAAAGGTCGGCTTTGCCACAAAGTTTGGTCATCTCGTGGTTGAACTTATGGCATTTTGGAGGAGGGGAAAAATGTTTCGCTATTCTTTTCAACTAGCCTGTTTTGTCCTTAGGCCTGCCAACAGCAAGCCACTGCCATCCCACGTAGAGGCCATAAAATGCAAAGCAAATGAGAAGTTTGGCAAGCAGAAGTACACCTTGGCCATTAACCTCTACAACCAAGCCATACGCATGGTGCCTGACTCGCCAGTTCTCTACTGCAATCGTGCAGCTGCCTTCATGAAGCGAGCATGGTGAGTCTTGTGGTGGCTTTTCTTTGTATTAAACTGATGCTGTAATTTGTTACAGTATTGCAATTATAAAAGGAGAACTTGCTTGCATAATTTATCTCTTTTTCTTTATAATATAAATAGTGCTTAACAAATTCTCTTGAGTGCGACAATTGCAGTAATCTCATGTTTGTGTGCCGTCAACACTTGGTACTGAAAGACCAATGATGTCGCAACATTTGTTGTACAGTCGAATCCACTTATAACAATATTGAAGTGCCAAGAAAATTCCACTGTGATAACCGATAATTGTTTTAACCAAGTTGCACAAAAATGTATGGTAAAATAAGCTGCTTACTACAATGTTCCCATAAATCTAGCTGCCAAGTGTCTGCGCTGAAAAGAAAAAGAGCGCAAAATGGGGGGGGGGGGGATAATAATAAGCCCGAGCCAGCACACCCACCTGTGTGCTGTGCAGGCTGTCGTCCGACACGTCTTCGCCACGTTGTCGGCCACACACATCTCTATCCCGTCTTTCTTCCATCCCTCTGACTCGGCCCATGTTTCAAAGTTGTGCAATGGAAGTGCACGAGAGGCTGGTGATGCAGCAAAGGTGCACAGCACACACAGCATGCAGGTGGATGTGGCGGCTTGCATTCTTTATTTTCTTTCCGAGGTGTTTGCATTCTTTCTTTTGTCGCAGGCACACAGTAGCCAGATTTAATTGTTACAACCAATAACACGACATGGGAAGATTATAGTAAGTGGTTTATTTTACCATAGAACACACACACAAAAGTTGATGACGACTGCTCATCGTTATATCCAATGTATTGTTAAAACTGGTATTGTTATAAGTGCGTTTGACCATGTTCGTGTCACTCACTTTTCTGAGTTAGTTTCATAACTCAGAAACTCAGTTTCATAACTCAGGTCACGCTGCCATCACTACTGACCAGAATTGTGCGAGCACGCAAATAGGAAAAGCTTACCTCACGGCTCGGCTGTGCTTTGTGTCAGATGACAGTTCTAGTGTTAATCACAGGGAGGGTGTTTTAGCGATGTTTTGATGCAGTTTTGTTGGTAGGAAGCATATTTACACATGAAGTCCATTGGCCTCTACAACCAGTGCTAATTGGCATCCTCTTACATGTTTTGTTCCAAGTTTAGTGCACTGGTCACCGCAATGTTTACGCAGTTTTTCATTATGCTCTGTCTTAAGCCAATCATTTAAGTCAATAGTGGAAGCACATGTCATCAACACTATGCTGGTTGAAATGCCACTCCAGGGAAGGACGTAGACGGCATGCACCATGTTTCGGTAACTGCTCAGCATTGTGGAAGATCTAGCAGACATTTGCCAGTTATGAGCTGCATTCACAAGGCCAGACTATGATAAGAACAATTCACGGTTGTCTAACATGTCAATGTCAACCAAACCTGCGCTGTTCTTGCATGCAAACAGCATTGCAAACTGTTGCATATTGGTTGACACTCACTCCAGCATAATGCTGCACTGATGTAAGCACAGTGTTCCTTACCACTTCTCGCCAGGCATGTAGGAGTGAGCTAGTGCGCACTGGAAACCGTAGTGCGGTCTGAGCTTATCAATCCGTATCCCTAAAGTCCAGCAGCAAACATGGGTTTCTGCAGTTAAGCATTGTGTAAAATTGTCTGTACTGCCGTGCTTTCTTGTGGGTTGCGTGTTAGCAACTCTCTGGTTTGGTCTGCTTCTTACGCCACAGGGACGGGGACATGTATGCTGCACTACGGGACTGTCACACATCCCTACAACTGGAGGCAGACTATGTGAAGGCACACTTGCGGCTGGTGCGCTGCCTGTATGAGCTGCGCTGGACCAAGGAGGCCCTCGACTGCCTACAGGCCTTCAAGTCGCGCTTCCCCGACTGTGCCCTCGGCCAGGCCTGCCAGACCCTGGATCGAGACATCAAGGCAGCCATATTCTCCAAGACTGACAACGGTACTGACGTTTGTTAATTCTCCTGTTTCTTGTGCGGTGTTTAGGCTTTAGAAGTTCTGTGGCACATGTGCTGTGGAAGCTTTTTACTGTTGAGCAGAATCTAAATGCAGCAAAGGCTGAAATGATGCAATGGACAGAGACTGTGATTAAATATTTTCACTGTTTTAAACAGCAGCACAGTGTAATGAAAAGGGGGCATGGCTAAGTTATTTAAATGTGGCTGGACTTCACCATGCATTCAAAGCTATGTTAGTTATAAAACCTGATATTTTCACTTTTCAGAAAAGATTGTTTAAGATGCCAAACAGTTCATATTATTGCAGTTACCACCTGGATGGGCAATTCTTTCTTAAGTGTTAATTATAATGAAATATGTTGTCTAGAGCTGTGCGGTTAAATGTTCTGTCTTCAGTAATGCTCCAGATTGCCTAGTGCCTTCTGGCTTTTAAAATTTGTCACAATTGCATGTGAACACAGTGTTTCCTAACTCAATTACAACACACTCTTAATGATGCTGCAAGTCTGAGAGAAGAGCCTTAAACATCTAATACTTGTGTCTTCTGCCACAAGGATCATGCATAGCTGATAGCGTTCAGTTTCACCCACTGTTTAGATTTTATCTGCCTTGTCGCCATTTATTTGCTGATTGCCTACCTGTTGTTCAGCCCTGTAGTACAGCCAGAATATCAAGTGCTTATACTTTGCAATTTCAAAATACTGAATACCAATTATTTCTGTAATTAGAATTTCATCTCGCTTTACACAGGATGAGACAATTTGAAATACACAGTCTCTTCCACTACTTATGCTGTCAGTCAAGTATCCTAATGCACCATAAAAAAATCCTTGTTTTGCCTGAACCTCTGTCTCCACAAAGGTTCAGCCTACCCAGCCTAAGGATTTATGTTTTGTCATGACTTCTCAAGAATTTATTGTGTTCGTCACTGCAGTGTTGTCCTGTGATATGCCTTCCTGTTTCATCATAACGACAGGTGCCACTATGTATTCACTGTGTTTACTTGCAATTTGTTTGTGTCAAATGCATCACGCTAAGTACGGTGATTCGGGAGTACCAAAACCAGTCCAAAAATAAATGGAGGACTGCGAAATATTTTCAGCAAGTAACAGCAAGGTCCTGTCATAACGGAGCTTGTAATTCTTACCCTGTCTACCAAGAAAAGGCTGCATATTAGAATAAATCTTTATTAATCTAAAAAAAGAAATTTATTCTGGGGTTCTTTAACGTGCACATAAATCTAAGGACACAAGCGTTCTTGCATTTTGTCCCCATTGAAATGTGGCTGCCGTGGCCTGGATTGAACCCACGATCGAGCACTGCGCTGCTGTGTGCTCAACAGCGCAGTGTCACAGCCACTAAGCTACCGCGACGAGTTCAATTAATCTCAATCTCATGTGTTTTGAGAATCCTGTGTTTGTATCCCTGGCCACTCAGACTCCGAGGAAGGGAGTCGGTCTGAATCTCAAAGCTCCAATGGCAGTGCCAACTCCAGCCCAAAGCACAAGAGGCAGCCGCAAATTTCAGAGCAAGAAAAGGCGTGGCGCGCTGTGGCTTTCGACTATGAGCAGCGCTTCTGCGGCCACTGCAACACCACCACTGATATCAAGGAGGCAAACTTCTTTGGCAGGTGAGCAGCTACAACTACAAGTTCGCAAATTTATTCCATACCAGCAAAAATATTGGATGTTGACACGTGTAGAATGTATTGCCTTCTGACGGTGACCGTTTTTTCACTGGCTTGTCACAGTTATAAGTTTTTCGCTCAATGCAGGACGTGCATACTGTGTTCAAAATTTCTTTGATGTTGTCACCGATTCTATACCGAAACAGTCTTGTCAATCAGATGTGCGAGCACCAGTGATTACTCTGGAATGTACAGTGATACATGTAGAAATGGCAGACGGACTTCACACTTGAGATCAGATTTCGATTACCGATGACTGTGCTTGCCGCTGTCGTTGTTCTTTGACCATCGCTTGTTTTTTTT
This sequence comes from Dermacentor silvarum, assembly GCF_013339745.2. NCBI lineage: Eukaryota > Metazoa > Arthropoda > Arachnida > Ixodida > Ixodidae > Dermacentor > Dermacentor silvarum. The sequence continues at coordinate 63,456,343 of NC_051161.1, forward strand.
CTGGGGGCAAGTTCACCCATAAAAAGCGCTCGTTCAATAAAGGGTTCGGTTCCTGACTCACAGTTTTGGTAGTGTTTGCTTCTTCGTCACAGTAACATGACAATATTGCAAAGGGCATACTGGACAGGCAGGCAGAATAGAAGAGCATCAGCAGTCCCTGCGCATTGCAGTCTGTTTGCATTTAGATCAGCTTGCTGACATTGACAGTTGAGGTTGTGTTCCTGTATTTATTGAAGAGTGTGAAGAATGAGGGGATTCAAGAGGCCCGAGTCACGGCCATGTGAAGAAACAGAGAATGAAGCCAGCGAAGGCATAGTGAAAATTGTTGTATAATAAGGTAAAGGGAAACAAAAGTGGACGAAAGGATAACTTGCCACAGGTGTGAGCTGAGTCCGTATCTTCCGCTTTACACACGCAGTGCTTTACCAATTACGTTATTGCAGCAATCATCCTCCCATCCGGTTTCTTGGGTATTTGTCAGTCATAAGACAATGTAGGGACCAGTTTTCAAGAGAGCTGACACGGGCCTTCTATATGAAGAAATCAGTACCTGCACCTTGCTTGAGCCTGAATTCAGATTTTCCAAGTGCAGGGCTTTGATCAACTCACAGTACATTTGTCATGGTTTCTGCCCCTCCCCCCAATACTACTATTTATGAATGTGTAAACCATAACATATACTATATCTAATCCTTCACGTGGTGCACCTAGTATATCTGCTCTCAGGAAGAAAAGAAAAGAAGCATCTTTCCTTACCTGGCTTGGTTCTTTACAAGGTATGCTTTTTTTTTCTATGGCTTGCAGTGCGGGTCAGTTTGTGGTGGCAGGCTCAGACGACGGCTCGTTCTTCGTTTGGGACAAGCAAAGCACGAACCTCGTTCGGGTGATGCGTGGTGACGACTCTATTGTCAACTGCCTGCAGCCACACCCGAGCACCTGTCTTCTAGCCACCAGTGGAATTGACCCCGTGGTCCGGCTATGGAGTCCAAAGCCCGAGGTGACTTTTGGCTACAGTGTTACTGTGTTAGCAAGCCAGATGTTTTCAGTGAACTGTTTTTGTTCCTTTAAGTACTGCAAGCCACTTTGGCCCATGCAGGAAAGGTGTACAGTTGAACCTCAGTGTAGTGAACGCAGATAAGTTGAGCCCATTCATAACAATCCCAGTTATAGAGGAGTGCTTGGTTATTGGGAACGAAGATAGCATGACGGTAATAATTTTAATGCTGTCTATGGCATCTTTGGTAGAACGAACATGTCGCTGCTCCTTGCTCCTTTGGAGCGATTGCAGAAATCTCACGAGAAGGCTCCTTGCATTACCGCTCTTTCCTCAGACGTGGGACCGTGAGAGCAAACACAAAAGTATGTTTCAGCGGACGATGTGTCTGCTTATTACAAACGCTTGACTGTAACAAATGCATTCTGCATAACCGTGATGTTCATTGTAAGTGGGCTAGACTATAATGAATCATCATGTACAACAAAGTAAATTTTTAAGATTTCTTGCTGATATTACCTTGTAACAAATATATGCTTACAAAAATATCAGATATAAAAAACCTATTTTTGTGTCAGATGTGACTTCATTATAATCAGTTTCAACCTAACTTTGTGTCGTACACTAATGGTAGATGGAACAATGGAACACCTGAACAGTGTGCATGACAATAACGAAATGAAGCAAATATGAAAAAAAAAAAACGTGCACAACTAACGCAGCAAATATCACTCGTGCGGTTAGCTAACTGCATGCCGTTCGAGGGATTGAGCAGTAATTGTGGGGCTGCCAGATTGTTTCGGGAAAGCTTGTGGGGTCTCACACATGCTCTTGGGACAAAGGAACGACAACACAGTAGTGCAAACAATCAAAAGGCCATTTATTGCACCTTTCATACAGTAATGCATGCTAGCCGAATTACTACCCATAGAACATTCACATGGGCGCGCGACAAATCAAGGAAGTCCGACTCACCGCAGCCGGATAGCGAGCGAATATGTTCGCCCCATGCTATGACACCATCGCCTAGTCGTTCAAGTGTACGGTCACGCGAACGGTGGCGAGTTCAAACGATCCGTCTTCGTCCATACCGGTGTACTGCTCCTAAGCCTTCTCGGTACGGTCCCGCGAAGCAGGCTGGCGCACGCGTAAACAGTTCATGCGTGCTGCTCGCCGACCCCCAAGCCAAGAGGAAGCCCTTCTTCCTTTTGTGCCCAAGTAACCCCGCCGCTAGGTGACGTTAGCAGCACAACACTCGTGCCATCTCTTGCAATACGCAGCAACCACATCGCCGTAAAGCCACGTGGCAAAGCCGGATTACAGGAGACAAGCTATGCGGGAATAACCACATCAGGGGACGCGTGACAGTCGCGCATCCCCAGAAGCTGTAGCGATTCATGTCGCACATTAGCAAAAATTTATTAAATTGAAATATCTTGTTCTCTAGAAAATTGGCTGCAATAAATGGCCACCTTTGTCTTGAACTTGCAAGATAAATAACAGTTCATTAGACTGTATTTATAGTGCGAGTCGAACTATTATATAGCAAGCGACCAATTTTTCTACAATATTGTAAGGATAAGTTGAATTACTGGTGGCCGAAGGTGCCACATGATCATGGTGCACAAAACAAACCAAGCACGTGCCGTTCAGCACTCAAATGTGGGGACGCCTTACACAAGACTCTTCTTGACATCTGACAATACTGTATCTGTGGAGCTGGTGTTTCTGGCAGAAAGCCATCCTCATATGCTGTTGTACGAAACATCATTTAAACAAAGTTCAGCAGAATGTCACGTATAACTTTATAATTATTAAAATTTTATTAGATAGCTTATAAAGTGGGAGAATGCTTTCTGAGGCCTTTGAGATCGCAAGCCTCCATGGACTCTGCAGTTACCAAGTTCAAGAGGTTTTGAAAGTCACTTGTGCAGCAGTGGTTTGCCTAATCGAGTTTGATGGCCGTTGGCTGAAAAACCATTGAAACTACTCATGACACAATTATTACACTACTTACGAGATGTCAAGATGAGCTTGTTGATAAAAGCTATTCTTCTGGAGCATAGGTTACATATGGACAGGGAAAAGTGACTGACAACAAGTGTTCATGTTTGCTTCTTTTTCTATTTTTTGTCATATATGTGTCACACTAATGAGAAAAAAAGTTTGCTGTAAACTTAAGGAAACTTGATGAGGTGTCAATGGGCAGGCTTGCCCTTACGGTGTGCTCATTTTTTACTTCTATCTGAATCGTTGCATATGTTGGGGAGGTTGCTCCATTTTTTGCATGGTTATAATTAACTTTACAAGCTCATCTTGGAGCATTGTTATTTCTGTGGCAATATTGTCACGTGTTCCACATTCATATTAGTGGTCAGGAGTGGTGCACAGTAACATACACAAAGCTAGGTTGCTCATACAGACAGTGCCATGTTAAGGCATTGCATGCAGTATGTGAAGAATATAGCATCTGTCCGAATAATATTTTTTTAGAGCACAGCTCACAGGCGTCCATTCCTGTGTTGAGTGTCGGTGTCCTTCTCCGTAACCGAGCGAACAAACACAGGGAAGGATGAAAGAGTGAACGTGGAACGCAGTGGGCGATAGCGAAGAGAACGCGAGGAGGAGGCTACAATGAAAGCATGAGGCGAAAAGCAGTGGAGGAGAGTATGGCGAAAGGGTGAGGAGAAAAGAGCCGCGCGAGACTACTAGATGGCACCATAGTGCGTCAATGACGTCATTGCTAAGGCATGCGGCGAGCGCGTCCACCAATACCATGTACGGAAACAAAGCACTGGCGTGTGCTTTGTACCCACTACGCATGCGCTACTTTGCCTGTGCCGCCGTCGCTAGAGAATCCGCATGAGAATGCGCTCCGTGTGAGACACGTGTTCCTGTGTTTGCGCTTTCTTTCTGAACATTGAGTGTTGCAACCGGCGGAATTCAAAACACCTGAAGAGCTGCGCTCAGATTTCGCTTAGGGAGCATTGTAATCATCGGTGAATATCTTTTAACCCTTTGCGGTCCAGTGTGGGGCCCTGCCCGACAACACAACACGGCCGTAGCGATCCGCTGTCGGGCACCACCCGACAGGGGTGTTCGGCGGTTAAATTTCGCAGTTTTTCTCACTGCGATTTGTGCGCATTCTTTGTATACATGATGCGCCATCCCTTGAGGGATAAATAAACTTTGTTTGTTGAAGTTTACTTCTTTTCGCACAAGGGTGCATTTTGCATAATTTGTTGAATTGAATTAACTTTATCTGTGCAGGATGGAAAGAAAGAAGATAGGGAAGTGGTCGACTCCGAGGACGCTGCTGTAGCGAATCAGCGTCGCATGAACGCTGACCCACTGGAAGTGATGCTCATGAACATGGGCTACCGTGTTCCCGGACTGCTAGAGTCCGACGAAGTGGAAGTCGAGAACCGCAGCGGTGAAGCCAATGTTGTCTCCTGTCGACCAAGCTAGGACATTGTGTCTGTCCACTGCAGCGAAGGCTTCCATGGCCAGCATTTCGTTGGTGCAAAAAAATGACGCTGACGACACTGCAGCAACCCCTTCCCACTTCCCTCTTTTCTTTAGTCCCTAAAAAGGCTTAGGGTTTCACTAACTCTGCGAGAGACTGAACAGGGATGACAGTGATGCTAATAAATTTGGAGATAAATACAATCAAATATTTAAGAAGTTGCATAAAATACTCGTACAATGCTTTGCTGAACTATTGGAGCTATCTTATCATCCTATTGAAGAGCAAAAAACAGCAGCAAGCACAGTCAGAAGTGACACTTCAATGGTAACAAAAAAAAAAAAAAAAGGTGTTCATACAGTGAGAGGCACTATGAGTTTTTTTCATATGTGCTGTGGTGCTGCCAATCTGGAAGGGAATAATCCAGAATGAGGTAGCCATATTGGACATGCTGTTATGGTTCTGCCCACAATGCCCACTACTCAGTGGTATGATGTCAAATAGGAAGTAGTGTTCGATTTGCAATACACATGAAAATTTGCATACTAATTCGCCCACAAGTGACACTTTTTGAAAAATCACGACTTCTTTACTTGTAGCTATACCACATACAGCTAGTCTGGGTGCACTAAATGTTAAAGCAGGTTATGTGCTTTGCTTCAAGTGGCATCTGAAACTTGCAGTGCAAAAATTGTCTACAAGTGGAAATTTTGTAGGCACGCACATAGCTGTTGTGTTCAAGCAGTACTGACACCGATTATAGCAATACAGTTAGGACCCTGTCGTAGTAACTGCACTTATGGCATACGTGTTGTTCCCAATTCAAATGCTTTCAGTGGCAAAGAAATTAGACAACAATGGCCTTAGCAATGATACTATGATGTGTTGGCTGCTGTAGTGGTAAAGCTTTTAGTTCATAATTAGAACTGGGAATACCGGAACAAAAATGATGCTGAAATTGTGACAGGGATGCCTTATATCTGAACCACTTTTTGTGACAATGTGAGAATCTGTGAGCAGATTCAAAGTGCACAAAAATAATTAACCTTTCTTCTCTGTCACCAAAATTCACATCTCATTTTCTTGTATTAAATGGAACAGGAAAATCTCTAGCTCTTGTGCTAAATGATCAATTAACCAATCTTGATTCAGAGAATAATCACCACTTCTAACGCGGCATAAAGTGCAAGCCTTAAAGCCTGTTGCAATGCTTAAGTCACTGTTTTGTATCAACAAGCAGGTCTAAATGAAGGAAAAAGGATATTTTTATACATGTGCAAGCTTTCCGACAGAATCCACTCTGCCCTCTTTTCGATGCTGTGTGCTGCCATCAGTAGCCAAATTGTCTCTTGTTCACTTAAACTATTACCATATTGTGATCTGCATTGAAGCTGAGTGAGGCATGTAGAGACGAGTTGGTGGGCAGAGGAATGCTATTGCATTAGAGCACAACATGGTTCATCGATCCGTCTCCGACTCCACACAAGGTAGCGCACTCGCACGATTGTCAGGTCATGTCGTGCAGGTGATCCATGAGCACAACTGGAATGCCAATGTCAGCCCTTCCAAATTACGAAATTATCGGAGAGAGTGTAAATCTTGCTTGCTGATTATTAATTGTACTGATATAGTCTAGTACATTGTAATGAAGGTTTGCAAAATCAGCCTAGATATAACAGCATGCAGTTAAAACGATTGGACGTTTTGGATGCTTTCAACATTATAAGCGAACTTAAATCCAGTTCAAAAATAAATTTTAGGTTAAAGCCAGGAAGCACGGGGAAAACAAACTGAATTTATTGCCAGAACTACATGCTTAGCCAAAGGAAAGGTCACTAAACCAAAGGGCAGCATGGAATAGAAGGAACACACATTAAAGCTGTGGTAGATAAGTAGTATTAATGACCAATAATGTTGAAGCAGTGCAGAGCTGCTAGCCATTTTTCCTGAACACCCGCCCTGTTAAAATTTATTCCAATCCATGCGTGGGGATGTCAAAACAAACAGCATAAGAAGGTGTATCAAAGTCTGCAATAATGCAAGCTACTTTTCTGCCCAGGCAAGCAGAGTGCATGTTTTAATAGAAGGCTGCATGATGGTGTAGGGTGTAGCAAGTGCTGTCCACGGCCAGACTTGCCATTGTGTCCCATGAGGTGGACCCACAAAGTGTCAGGTCTTCATCTGCGAGTGCTATTTAATTAACGAGTTACTGATGTTGAAAATGCTGGCACCTTGTGTTGGTTTTGAGAAGTGACTGCGCAAGATGTCAAACTAATCAGCTGTTACTGGTAGCCTGTTATGTCATGTTAATTGCAAAGAAACAGTGTCATCAATTCTTTGGGGGAATAAATCAATATTTGTGCACCCATTAGCAGCCTAAATTTAAAATGGTCTGCAGAATAATGCTTAACAGATAACTGTTTAGGCATCCTGTCATTCACTTTATTTCTTGTAAAGTAGAACTACCCAAGTGTGAAATTGGGGTGTTCTCCCAGATTGGCCAACCCTGTTATGACCCATGCCCCCCCCCCCCACCTTTCCCCCTTCTATATCGAGCTTGATTTTTAAAAATTTTGCAAGTGTTCTAAAAATACATTCACAATAATCTACATGCAGACAGAAATCTGTCTTCTTGAGACGCTAGAAACCTGATGAATCCATTAATTCCTGGCTGGCTGCACCATAGAACTGGACCATTAGGGAAGCCAAGCTATGAAGTGTCACTGCTGATGAACCATGCTGTTCCATTTGATCATATCACCTTGAGGTAATTGGATGAGAGGGGAGTCTGTGATGGGTACTGCATTGGCATGTGTACATAATTTTTTTTTTTTTTTTTTAGGGTTGCATGAAGTGTTATCTTGGCAAGGTCAATAGACCTTGTTTTAGTAATTTGTCAGGGTTGAAAGAGCAGTATTTTAGGTGGTGACCTACATACTGCACTATATATAACTATTATAATAAAGCAGTGAGTGTTACAAGTTATTTAAACAAGTTATCGTTACAGAAACCTAAAATGTTAATGACAAAATGAGTCAGCAGTGTTAGCAAAGTGCCACTTACAAGCTGGTCGACACCTGAACAGACAATTGTCCGCTTTGTGAATTCATGCTTACAAGGTTCTACGCTTTACTTGAGCTTACAGTGTTCACACTCAGGACAAAGAACTTTCTAGTTTATTCTTTGTTCTCCCCATAACAAGAACCTTAGAATTTTGTTTCTTTGAACTAGGGAATGCAAGAACAAAGTTGCAATTTTTAACACAATAAGCTATGCACACAGCGCATGACTGAGGAAAAAGTTCTTTTTCAGTTTTCTGTGTTGCGTTGGAGAGATGCTGTTGTTTTACTAACAGCCAGCTCAGTACGCTTTATGCTTTGTACCATGTCCGAGTCACTCAAGTCATCTCTTGTTACTTTAATAAAAGTCTTTGTGTAATCTTTTGTCTGGCACAGTCTGTCTGCAGGGACTCAAGAGTGAAGATTTTGTTTGCCTCTGCATTTCAAACAAAGAGCTTGTGTATATTACCCGTAAGCATACTTCAAGAAATCAAGATGCGGGCAAAGAACACACATGGCAGGATGAGTGCCATTCTTTAACCTTGTGATGCCTAATGTGTCACATATGCTACACCGAGTCTGATCCCTCAAGATTCTGATTTAGCAAAAGAAACCTAGCGCATAGCCTGTTGTAGCCTTTTTTTTTTACGCACAGGAGCGAGTTTTCATTTGTGAATAGTTTGGCAAACAAATTGATTACTATACCAATTAAGTTTTAAGTCAAATAACATTTCATTGTTTTGTTTTTTGCACAAATGTAGACTCCACGGTTAGAAATAAAGGTCAACAAGTCTTGATGTGAAACTGTTTGGGCATGTTTGGACAGTCGTGTGATCATGGGGAACATACTCGTTGCAAAAACAAAGCATGAAGGCAAGATGAACTATGAATAAACTCAGTTGGTACCCATCCTGTCATATGTTGTTTGTCCGCATTTTTTTTTTTTTGCTCTATTGATTTCCTGAACTTTGAGTTACTATTAAGCGCAAGATTCTGCCTATAAGTACTTTGTTCACTAATGACACTGGCAATATTGTTGAAACAACAAGACAGCTATAATAATAGCTGAAATGCCTCCTTTCCTACTTCAGCTTATGGAGGTCCCATTGGCTAAGAGGAGCACAAGTGGTAGTAGTATAGAGTGCATGCCTGAAGCACGGCCAGGACGAGCACTGTAATGTGCATGGGCAAGAAACGAGTGTTGTGTGGTGCCTTTTTGTTCGAGCAATAGCTGTACAAAGGAAATTGCAAGGTTTATGGTGACGTAAGAGTTGGAAGGTGATTCAACCTCCAACTGAAGTCGATGAAATACAGTCTCCCTGAGTGAGTTATGGGTGAGATAGGGGGGGCGTGGTCACTGCGCACGCCACTATATCGTGTCACCTTTCATGTGAAGGCAGTAGGAGTGAGCGCTGAACTCTTAATTTTGTTGCATGTGCTGTCTTCGGGATCAGTACACGTTTTTAGACTGCACTATTTTTGAGACCAACCCACATTTTCATGTATGATTTTATTATTAGTTTTTTTTTAATTTCTGATGTTTTACATATATTTAATATTTAATTTCTGATGTTTTATATTTATTTAATATTTAATTTCTGATGTTTTACATCCCAGAACTACGATCTGGTTATGAGGCATATCGCTGTGGGGGAAAAGTATTCGTGGCGAAATGGTTACAGTATCGAGCTTCTGCGCTAGAGTGGTTGGACTCCTTAGACGGCGTTCAATGTATACGCGGGTGTGACATCTTGGCACGACGCAGCACTTAAGGCAACTACTGCTACGTAGAAGTAACACCGCCCTGTCAGCTACGAAATGTATGACAGCTCTGGTGTGATGAAGAGTACTGCCTGTGGTGTTGCACGTGTCGCACATTGACGGTGGACGAGGTCAGACCAATGTGTGGCATAATGGTTAGAGTAGTGGGCCCCTGTTATTTGCAATCAAATCACGCTGGCGTACATCATTTGTTTATTTACTTAATCACACACACACGTGTGTAGATATATATATATATATCGTATCATAAGAAGCCAGCAATCAAAGGCACCAAGGACAACATAGGGGACATTTCTTGTACTTACTAATTGAATTGTAGAAATGATAGATAATGGAAATGAAAGTGAACGAAAAAACAATTTGCCGCAGGTGGGGAACGATCCCACGTCTTCGCATTACGTGTGCGATGCCCTTAACGCGTAATGCGAAGACGTGGGATCGTTCCCTACCTGTGGCAAGTAGTTTTTTCATCCAATGTAAAAGCATCGCACGTGTATTGCGAAGACGTGAGATCGTTCCCCACCTGCGGCAAGTTGTTTTTTAATCCACTTTCATTTCCATAATCTATCTTTTCTATTTAATTAGTAAGTACAAGCACTTCCCCCTATGCTGTCCTTGGTGCCTTTGTTTGTTGGCTTTTCATGATGAGATTAATAAAAATCAGGTCCCTCCGTTCCCTTTCTTCTCCTTCATATCCGGAACATCACAGCAACCAGTGGTCCCGGGGGCACATACCCAGTAGCAAATATTGACCCGCATTTTTAGGCTGCAATATTTTTGGGATTGGCCCATGAAAGAGGTGAGAAACATACCTGGTACGGAAAAGTGGTAACTCGATAAGAAAGACTTAATCTTTATAAATACAGAAAAAGTTGTCAATTTGTTCAAAAGAGCAACAGTGATGACTAGGCCCTACAAGCATCACAAAAGTGCAAGGGCAAGAACTTAGTGTCGTCATATCTCCATGAAATAAACTGCGAGGTTATGAGGCCAGCTATAACACACAGCCGTGTGATCGTCTCTGAAAATAGTAAAGATACAAAAAATTGTGCAGATACCATGTACTGTAGGAATCAATGCTATGGGAAGCTTCCCATTTTGCAGGTACCGGACTATCCAGCATTGGTTGAGGTTCCACAAACTGTCACCAGATAAACCAACTTGTTTGTGTAAAATGAGTAGTGTGTATGGGTCGCAAGCATATGTGTGTGTGACAGAAGATGATAGTATGGCAGCAAAAGCACATCTACGCTAGCCGTTCCACGCGAACATTCGACATGATTTTTCAGTTCTACGTGGGTAATGGACAGGCGTAAGCGAGAGAAGCACAGATTGTAACATCATCAGCAACTACGTGTTACACAATCGTACATACCTCTGGGTATGTCGTGGTGTACGTTAAAAGGATGATGGCATTTGTACTCCGGCAAAGAAACGTTAATGGCCCCTAAACCACCCAGAGGTCGAAATTTAGTTGTGTTGTTGCAGTTGTGCACGAGTCTGCGACGAACACGTAGCCGCGATAATTTTTTGAAATGGTGCCGTAATAGCAGAGTTACACGCGTTTGATGATCGAAACATGACCCTCGCTCGTTTCGCTCTTTCCTTCGCTACTCTCCTCGTTGGCTGGTCTCTACTCCTCGCCGAGCGCTCCTCCAAATGTCACGTGACCTACATCATCGGTTGTGACCAGGTTTTGGTTTTCACTTGTATGCGCTGTTCCAGTTCCTGGCTCAATATGGCTGTCCAAGGCCAGGGGCGGCAGTACTAAAGCTTCGGCTGTTGGGTCCTCGCCGTTTGCAGATGCCAATTCGACTGGCTCCATACACCCACTGCACATAGCAAAAGTCACACTTGTTATAACGATGATTAGATAAATATATTATACGGAATGCTCTTCTATTCACTGTGCGCAAGTTTTCACATTCTCAACACCACAGGCTACAGCATTTTCACGTCCAAAGAGGAAGAACCATGCACTGTCGCATTCCTCTCGCTACGTTGTATGATCTGCACAAACGCAACACAAACGCAACATTTCACTATAGTTTACCTTGCAAACGTGTCTTCGAACGATTCAAGAGTTGGTTTCATCGCCAGCAGCTTCTTGAAACTCGCGCTCCACCTCTTCCACATATGGTATGGGTGTCGAGCAGCGGGCATTCTCAAAGAATTCTGTCGGTGCAGGAGAAGCAGGTACATCTGCATGCTGTGGTGTTCTTGCCAAGATGACTTCGGCAGAACTAGCACTCTGTGTGCCTTTAGACACCAGCAGACGTGCAGCAAAGTGTGCCTGCGTGGCTGTTTGATTTCCCTACATTACTTCACTATCGCAAACATATTTTGTTTTTCATAAGACATACAGTATGCACACAGTAATATACATGACTGGTGCCAACTGTAGCTGCTTTCCTTATTGTAAACCCTCTTTCTGAAGTCTAGTGATTACGTAGAAACAAACATTTCACACGAACGAGGAAAGAGAATATAGTACTCATTATGTTGATGTGACAAAGTGTAATCATGCTTACCAACACCCTTATGAAGATGCTGTGACGTCTGCACACTTATTGTGCATTGTTTTGGCACTGTTTGCGTTCCCACAGAATGCAGTACACGAGGGCTGTGGTCAGCTGCCACCCCAGTCTGCGTTCCGACAGTAGACACAGCCTGACTGTATGTGCAGTGACACGGCACAACCTGCAAACAATGTACTCTTATGAGGCATGACTAATTCATAGCTAGTGTCAATACAGCAGTATTAATTAATTTGAATAAGGGAAACGACGGCCTTCATCATATATTACAGAAACGATGCAGGAAATGAACTTTGTTTCTTTGTGAAGTAAACTATAATTAAATGCGCACTATCTCCTTACAGTTCAATATATAAACTGTTCATTTCTGCTAATATTTACTTAATGCCATTGTCTGTTGGAACCACGAAAATTAAGTGTAACTGGTGCATAACACTTCGAAAACTATGCATAATGAGAACTCATGACAAAAATAACAGGGAAGAAAGCGTCAATGTCAGCTCTTATGAAACATTGTGTGTGTGTGTGTGTGTGTGTGTGTGTATACGAGGCGGGGAGAACTTGGTGAACTAAATCTAGAATGCTGCATGCACTGTACAACAATAAACAAAGTTGCAAATTCAAGCAACACTCATTTTCAAAGAACTCATGGAACTATAATTATTTACACCTGAAATGAAACAAAACACTCAAATCGCGATACTCACTGGCTGTGAATGCTGCGATGCCTCAATAGTGCTGGCACCCAACGTTGCAGCTGGAGTTGGCTTGGTCTGTGATGTCTGCAGTCACAAATGAGTAAGGTATACAAATGAGATTTAGGACGTGCTGCACACTACTCTTTAGTGTCAAACTCACACTTTTATTAACAGCGAAGCTCTTTAAGCAAGCCGTAATTTGTGGTTCGTATCAAGAAACTATCATCATCAGCAATGAAGAAAAATAAAAGAAAATAAACTTTCTTGCCAAAGCCGGATTCGAACCAGCGTTCCCAAGGTGAGCGTCGTAACCACTAGGCTATATGCCACTTTTTATTTTCTTTATTGCTATATTTAACAACACATCCGCCAGCCTGTGTAAGGCTAGTTGCATTTACTTATGTACTTTCAACTGAGTAAGGGCGTCCAATATTTGAAGCACTTCCTCTTGGTGTTTCAGCACATCTCGAGTTTCGTGACATTCTCAACAAAGTGGGCGTTAATTGATCGTGCTGGGGAATCAGCGTTTTGGAAATCCATACGTGACCTCCATGTGCTATAAAGACCGAGAAGCATAAATACATCATAGGGGACGCCATTTCCTTGAACAGGAAGAAATCTTATGCCATGCGCATCTATTGAAAGGTCCTTCTGCAGTGTCCTTTGAAGGACATCCCAATAGAACACAGCGTTTCAACAGTTCATGAAAACATGCTCCACTGTCTCTGGTTTAATGCACAAAAGACAATTAACTTCCCACAGCACAAACATGCCTCGTCGTTCAATCCAAGTTTTTACTGGCAGTGCATAAATGCATCTTCCGCAAGCATGGCTGCATAGCCTTGTTTCTTTAAACGTCACAAGGCTATACAGCCACGCTTGCAGAAGATGCATTTATGCGAACCATATGATTGCGTTCAAGCGTCGTCTTCGTCCACAGCTAGCGCATTCGCACACGCTCGTGCTCTGCGAGGTGAAGAAGAGGTTTTGCACTACGCTCGAGAGAGAGATAAAGAAAATGAGAGAGAGAAACGCATTCACGGAGCGGGTCTGCTGGAACGCGGTGTCGGTGTTGCAAGCTGCGCTATGCAACGCGCAGTGACGGCCATAAGTTCGAGAGAGAGAGAGAGACGCATTCACGAAGCGGGTCTGCTGGAACGCGTCGTCGGCATTTCGGCCGGCATACGCGGTGGAATGCGGTGTCGGCATTTCGCCCAGATTCGCCGTGTCTTGAGCTTTGCGCAGCCTAGTGCAAGCTTTCGCCTTTCATTTGTCACCAAGAATATCTTGCTGCCACAATAGCCCTGCGCACCAATCCTCAGCACCTAACAAAAAATGGGTTTATGATATGACAAGTGCAATGCATCATTCCGAAATTTCTTTAACTCTTATTCTACTTTTCTTTCGAGGCGAGTGATGGCTATTCGGCAGTGCGAATGCTGATGAAAAAAAAAAAAATGTGCAAAAATCGTTCCACAACATGAAACCATGTAGCTCAGTGCCGGTGCACTGTTAGTTTTAAACTGTAGGAGGAACATGACGATGTCTGTACGAGCCGTGCTGTCGTCCCTACTCAGAAGGCGAAGGCGGCTAGCAGAGCGGCGGCTGAGACGACCAGCGTGGATAGCTTCCAAAACGACACTGTGCGTGCCGAGCTTGCACCTCGAGCACGCGCTGCACTTCTTTATTTTTTACTTTGCAGCGCCGACCATAGCGCTCCGCGCTGCGGCGTTGGTGGGTGCTACAAAACCATAAAATAAAGAACCAACAAAACAATTTATTTTCTGGCAATGTACTAAGTTCTGACTACAGTGCCTAGAAAGTTTATTCTAGGCACTGTAGTTCTGAGTGGTGTAGTAAAAGTCTGTTGCCAGACTCTAGGCTCAATGTTGCCAAACTCCCGGAAGTACCATAATACGGTACTAAAACCCGCTTTGGAATCGATTGCTGGTTGCGGGCCCAGTTCTCCGATGGTATGAATCGCTTTCTTTCGCTGCGCTTGCTGTGGCTGCTCTGAAACCGAGACGCGTCACGCACGACAATCTGAGCGCTTTCTTTCGCTGCGGGCGCTATGGCAGCTACGTACGAGCTGAAGCTTTCAGCCCATACTGGCTGCAACAGGACGAAGCGAAACTGAGACACGTCGCATAACACTCGGGGCCACCATGCTCAGGGCGCTTTCTTGCGCTGCGCTTGCTATGGCTGCTACGTACGGGTTGAAGCTTTCGCTGGATCTGAAACTGCACCGCGTCGCATAATCCTCGGGCCGCTTTCTTGCGCTGTGCTTGCTGTGGAGCTGCTACGTACGGGCTGAAGATTTTGCTGGATCTAAAACTAAGACGCGTCGAACACTCGGGGCGCTTTCTTTCGCTGCGCCGCGCGGTGGGTGCAATGGGACAAAATGTTTGTGTGCCTTTCTCTGCGTAGAAAATCTCAGTGCAGCAATTCACTGCAGCATTCAAGCACATTCACTGCATATTTAAGAAATCTGTGACGACTGAAAGCACTGAAAGAGAAATTTATGCGCGATGCAATTACACCAAGAACTGCGCACGTTGTGAGGTGGTGGTGGTAAAAACTCTAATTCGTCAACAGAAAATGATTTATGTGATTACATGTGGCAAGTCTTGATGGCTTCGTGAGGTGGCCATCAGACCGTGTCATACAGCGACTTCTAAAGCCTAGGTCACGGCCCGCAGTTGAACCGCAGGTTCCGAGCTGGTCACTGCAGCCTCACACTGCTCTCGGTTCGATAGCTGCTATTCGGCTCTAGGTTTGAGCTCAGGGCATTCGTGCAAGATGTGTGCTAAATCGGCTTTGTCGGCCTCGCATAGCGTACATTCGGGGGAGTGTATCCCTGGGTAGACTATGGATAGTTTGTATGGGTTGGGGAAGGTGTGCGTTTAGAGTTGCCTCCACGTTGCCTGCTGGTTTTTGGTTAAGGATTTGTCAGGGGTGGGTATTCGAGTGTTTCGTTTTTAAATGCGAAACATTTCTTGGCAAACATTTGCTACTTTGACCGTATCTATCTATCTAGCCGCCAATGACTTTGTGCTCTCATGGTCGTTTCGTTAACTTGGTATGTACCAAAATTGGCATACTATGACAAGAGTATATGACGAACATAAATGATATGTCATGACATGAACATCATGACATGCGTGTCATGTAGGTCATGACAATGACCCATCGAAAAAGTTTAACACTCAAAAACCACTGAAATGGGTTCGGACGTGGGTACTAAGGGAAGCAAACACTAAAGGATGCTGGTAGAAGTCATAGTCATGAGCATGACTCAGAAAAAAACGTCAATGACTCAGCGAAAAAAATCATTAACACTGAAAAACACTCAAATGGATTCGGACATGGGTACTAAGTGAAGGAAACACTAAAGGATGTTGGTAGAAGGCATAGTCAAGAGTATGACTAAGGCTTTCGCCCTAAGGTCTCTTAGGTGTAGCTAAAGGGACTACTCAGGACTCATGACAGGAATGTCGCGACATGCGTGTCATGGTCATGAAAGAGCCGCCTACCCCGTCTTGGTGCTCTCATGGTCGTTTCGTTATCTTGGTAGGCTCCTCGCACATTGCTTCGCATAACATCGATTCCTACGGGGCGTGGGATCTGCCGGCTTTCTATAGTATTGCATAATTTCGTGGTAGGTTATCATGCGCTCTTTTGCTCTTCGCAGGATTGGTTGGCTCCAGTGTTGCCAGGTCCGACGAGGCGGCGTAGCCAAAAGCTAGAGAAGTTGTAGCCCAAATGTGGCCAAACAGAAAAAAAGTGCAAAATATTTCATCGCCAAATATAGCCCATTTTATTTGCAATTTTATTTGTGTATACATTTTCACATTCGACTACGGCAATCGCGAGCCTTCGTTGCATTCGTAGCTTCTTGACGCCGTTTGCGGCGCCCTTCAGCTTCCCGAGCCCGAAGTTCAGGATCTGCTTGCCAGCGCTGGCGTGCGGCTTCAGCTGCACGAGCCTTCGTAGCACAACCTGTCCTAACAAAATGTCCGTGCCGCCGTGACAGTCGGCCCTTTACATCAACATCAGCGAGATCGTGCTTGCACAGAACACTTTTTCGTTGGCCCCAGAAGCTCTTAAGTTCCAGCGATACGTTGCAGAGGGCGAAATCAGTGCTTTTATTTTATCACAGATAGTACTAAGTTATTATTTTTAAATATTTACAGTAATATTAACTACGAACTCTGCTTTTTAGCTGTCATGAACACAAAATAAATGTTCAGCATCATCGATCTCTCACATTATCTCTGCCTATGGCGTAGAAGTTCAGCTGTCCAGCGATCTGCGACGGCGACGTGCTCATGGCTTCTTTTTTGATTAGCTAAAACAAGTCTTTCGCGCTATGATATCTCGCATTATTTGTGTCATCGTCCTATCTTGTTTTCTCATTAGGGAGTCTTAGTATATCGGATAACGCTTACGTTCACGTTAGCGTGCGATGCAACGCTAACGCAAAGAAAGGCTGCACTGCACGGTACAAGGTAGTGGTTTAGAATAGCGGAACGAAGAAAAACGCTAACGCTAACGCAAATACACTTGGGCGCCATCTCGAGGCGGATACAGCAAACATGAGCAAACCCTCTCGTTAAGCCTACTTCGTCACTAATCGAAAACGTATATCGAAAACAACGCCCATTTGTAACCTTTACGCCGCTGTCGAAGCATCATCACACAAATCTTAAGCAAACACGAGCATTAGTGCGGAACGAATAAGCCGAACAGTGCAGGCCGACGACTCAATAGATCCGAAGTGGAGGCCTCTCGCTTCAACATGCACCGCCATCTTACACCATCGTAGCCATCTTGCCCTGCGTACAGAATCCCTTGCATGCATAAGCGTTGAAAGCTATATTCCGGAAATAGCGTACGTACATAAGAGTTCTGGCTACGTTTATGTTCTGCGCATGTGCAGTTTGCAGCACGCAACGCTAACGCTAAATCCTTCCGTTCTGTTTTCCGCGATACTAAAACTTCCTATTTTCTTGTTTTTGTTTTTCAATTAGCTTGGTCAGGATTAGCTGGGAGTGCCAACTTACATCAACTGGACCCTGCAACCAGCAATCGATTGCAAAATGCGCGGGCTAATGCAGCAACATTACGGTACTACCGGGAGGTGGGAGAGTGCGCGTGTGCTCATGGTTATGCTAGAGTGCTAGTACACTCTAGTTGTGCCCATGGTCTGGTCATACAATAAAGGGTCAGGTGACTCTGCGCCTCGGAAACAGTGTCAATGTGGTCTCTATATTTGACGGTGTTTTCCTTGTCAAATTTGGCAGGCAGTCTCGCAACGTTGCCCCAGAGCCTGGCAACAGACTTCTACCGCTTCTAACACACCAGTAGAGTGTATTGTCTAGTACACTCTACACACCAACTACACCCTTGTGTTTACTTGTTGCGCCTCGCAACGTAAATGTAACATGTGATCGCATGGTTCGTAGTCGGGCATACTGTGCAACATGAACAGTGGTGTGAAGGTAAAGAACCGATTGCTCGGCCACTCCACAAACATGACATCACACTGCACGGAGGAGCATTTATAAAAAAATTACACCATCTTCCCGTAGGGGAACCCTGAGTAGTATGCAAAGCAGCCATAGGTTTTCAGTTCGTCCTTTCCGTTAGGTTGAAGTACGTAGCTACCGTTATATTTACCGTTTGGTTTCCATGGTAACTACCAAACTTTTCACTTACTGGAACTACGAAATGGGAAATTGCATTGACCCCATGGCTGCTTCGCATGCTACTCAGGGTTCCCCTACGGGAAGATGCTGTAATTTTATTGGAGGGGGGGTGTTAGAGTGGACAGGCATTAAAGAGAGAGAGAGACGTTGTACGTTAACGCGTCCTTGAAAGTGGCACACACCGTGTACTCGGCGTAGTTGCTGATGACGTTGCTGCCATCCGCTTCAGTGATGTTACCGAACTGTTGTTGCAGCACGCCGATGGCCGCGTTCCGGTACTGTTCGTTCTGGATGCTTCCGATTTTGGTCACGTTGTTATCGAACCAAAGCCGGTCGCACACACTGCAGCTCTGCCCGAAGCTCATGTCGAGGAAATCGCGCTTGAACCGCGCGTCGGCTCCGTCCTTTCCGGGTCGCAGCAGTTGCTTTAAGCGGCTGGCTGCCTTCGCCGCCGACTCGCGTTGCCGCGCCGCTTCGGGATCCGCTGCTCGACGTTTACGTTGTGATTCGCGCTCGCGTTGCCGTGCCGCTTCGAGATCCGCTGCTCGACGTTTCCGTTGTGATTCGCGCTCGCGTTGCCGTGCCGCTTCGAGATCCGCTGCTCGACGTTTCCGTTGTGATTCGCGCTCACGTTGCCGTACCGCTTCGGGATCTGCCGCTCGACGTTTCCGTTGGTATTCGGCTTCGCGTTGCCGTGCCGCTTCGGGATCCGCTGCTCGACGTTTCCGTTGCGATTCGCGCTCGCGTTGCCGCGCCGCTTCGAGATCTGCCGCTCGACGTTTCCGTTTTGATTCGGCTTCGCGAGCCTTCATTGCATCCGTAGCTTCTTGACGGTGTTTGCGGCGCTTTTCAGCTTCCCGAGCTCGAAGTTCAGGATCTGCTTGCCGGCGCTGGCGTGCGGCTTCAGCTGTGCGAGCCCTCGTTGCATCATTAGCAGCTTCTCGGCGGCGTTGACGTTTCCTTTCGGCTTCGCGAGCGCGCAATTCGGGATCGGCCTGTCGCCGCTGCCGTTTCGTGGCAGCGGCTCGAGCCCTCTTCTCCGCGGCGCTGTCCACGGCGCTCACATAGAATAAAGACCAACTGACACTGGCGTTGACGGCCATGACGCTGGCAAGGTAAATACTAAATACGCTGGCGCTGTCTAGAGTGCACTAGACAATATTCTAGTACACTCTAGCGCTGTCCGTGGCATGGAGACTGGAGTAAGGATGGATAGATGGATGGATGGATGAGGCTGAACCCTTTAAACCGGGCGGTGGCATATGCCACCTAGCCATGACTATTAACATAATTTGTACTTTGTGGTGGGTGAAATTTCACCCTGCCTTGATTTTATCCACCAATCAGATAACCTCTGTTTGGTTATTTCTACCCGCTTAAAGTATATTTTGTCCCTCAACCCCAATGCTTTGAAAAAGTCAGCCCTTCTAGCCACCGTACCTTGGTACTTGACTCATAGAGAAAGAAAAAAAAAGTTTTTTTCTTTCTCTATGCTTGACTCCAGAAGGAAACCATGTTAAAGTCCCTATATAAGAAAAGTACCGCCATCTACTCTTTCCTCCACCGCCTCCTCTCCTAAAGCGCTTGCTTTTTTCTTTAATTTTTGTTTGCGAAAGCCAAGTCGACGGTGGCGCACCTAGATAGTCCACGTTGATGCTAGAGTGTACTAGAATATGACCATTGTCTAGTACACTCTAGTTGAAGTACAGTGTACTAGAATACCTTGGGTAGTGGAAAGAGCGCGCGGCGCGGCCTATGGGAGAGCTGTTGCCACTTCTGTAACCGCCGCGCGTGGCGCTGGCGTCAAAAAATAATTCTAGGGGAAGCTCTTTGTTGTTTGAAGCCAGGACGGGAGTATTGCGGACTAAGATGTACCGAGTCAAGTACCAAGGTATAGACACGTTGTGCTGTGCGTGTGGAGAAGAAGAGGAAACGGCTGAACACCTCATACTTTTCTGTAAGGGGCTTAACCCTACAGTGCAAGGCAACGGGGCTGATTTTTCAAAGCATTGGGGTTTAGGGACAGTGAAGGCAAAATAGACTTTAAGCGGGTAGAAATAACCAAACAGAGGCTATCTGATTGGTGGATAAAATTAAGGCAGGGGTGAAACTTCACCCACCACAAAGTACAAATTATGTTAATAGCCATGGCTAGGTGGCGTATGCCACCGCCCGATTTAAAGGGTTCAGCCTCATCCATCCATCCATCCATCCATCGAGGAGATCGCGGCCGCAGTAGCGGCTGTCAGTGAGGTTGCGGACGCAGTTTCTACGTCTTTTACCGCGTTTCCGACACGTTAGATTTTCTTGCGCTATCGCAAAATCTATTTTAACGCCTTCTTCTGATTTCCACTATCTTTTACCGTAGAACAATAATCGGTGTCAGTTTGCTTTACAAAATTGAGATGCCATATACCGCCTCTAAATTTTTTACTTACACAGGTCTGGTCTCGCTGTGTCACCTCTATGCTCTTTTTGTAATGCACCTGAATTCATTATCACTTATTTTTTTCCTCTTGTGCCACCGAACATGATACTTATTAGCGCAAAACTCGAAATAAAAGACAACAGCGAAAGACGAGAGGAAAGGAAAGACGAGCGCTACTGTAAACACCAACTCACCCAACAAGAAGTTATTCTGTTGTGCCACCGAATTTTAAGACTGATAAAACACTTAGAAATTCCATTTCGAAAGACTAACCTCGCCAACAATTCTCTCTTTTTGGGGTGACTTCACTGGGACACAGCCACAAGGATGCTTTTCTTGGAGTTAACAATTTCATAAGAGGCACAAAAAGAGTACCTTGCTGGATTTCTAGAATTATGAATTATTCCTATTATTTACCTTTTTTTATGTCAAAATTACTTTATCTTAAAATTCTTTATGGTATTTTTCTAATTTCTGCTATACAAATTTAGTTATTGTTTAAATTCTAATAAA
This sequence comes from Dermacentor silvarum, assembly GCF_013339745.2. Taxonomy (NCBI): domain Eukaryota; kingdom Metazoa; phylum Arthropoda; class Arachnida; order Ixodida; family Ixodidae; genus Dermacentor; species Dermacentor silvarum. Next base: position 63,477,528 of record NC_051161.1, read on the forward strand.
CATAGTTGAAATCACCGGATTCTTGGCCAATCCCCCGTAGTGGGTATGAGCCAACAATTGGGAGATGAGATGAGGTTGCAAGAGCCGGTACACGGATTTCGTGAGCTAAATGAACGGACGTTGTCGTCGTTTAAAGCCCCGAAAGACGAAGCCCAACGAAATCAGTGGAATAGGAATTTGCACCGCAAAGACAAATAGGCCACACTCAGAAACGTCGGCGGTTTGCGACTACCCGTCTGCACTTCATTGTAAGGGCTTTTTTTTTTTTTTTTTTTTTTTTTTTTCTGGCGCTGGGTGGCAGAAATAGGAAACTGCTAACTACCTAAAGCTAAGCCGCTGCACATGAGCGTGCTTGCTTGGTTTTCAGGGAACCTTACTCCATTCCTTTAAACTTTCGTGTGAACAGTTTACACACACCAGCTTTGAACAAATTGTGTTGTGATTATACCTGGTGCACATGTCTTGAACCAACGGATTTAAATAAACAGTTGGTCTGTAAAAAATGTTTTTTCCCCTTCAATTTTGCATTTTATATGCTTCAATATTAAATGAAACGATAGCTTCGTCTTGTGTTTGAGGAACAAGAGAAAACCGTAACAAAAGAGGAGAGGATTGCCACTCCAGGGACAAAACATTACTCCGCCGTGGTGGCGTAGGGGCTTTCGTGCTGCGCTGCTAAGCCCGCGGTTGCGGGATCGAATACCGGCCGGGGCGGCCGCATTTCGATGGGGGCGAAATGCAAAAGCACCCTTGTACCATTCATTGAGTGCACGTTAAGGAACCCCAGGTGGTCTAAATTAACCCGGAGTCCGCACTACGGCGTGCCTCATAATGATATCGCGATTTAATTTAAAATTTACTCCAAAATATGAAAAAAGAAACGCGCAGAACACCTGGAATTGCTGCCTGTTAGTGCCGCAAAGGCGCGTGCCTGTGATAAGAGAACTGGCGGGGGTACGAAGTGCCCGGAGCGTGCCCTCGTGACGTGATATATGCATCTCACAGGGGCTGTTCGTATTAACACGCCAGTAAATTGACGCAGACGTCACCGTTCCACGGAAGATCTCCTAAGACAACTTCTTACTGTAAGCGCGAAGCTTCACGCACTTCGTGCCTTGGCGCCGTCTCCTCAGCGGAGGTAATCTGACGAAAGCGTAGCCCTGCTGAAGTCATATTGCTTTGATTAATTCGCTCATAAGCTATCAATGACATTTGCAGCGCGAGTACTATGCATAACTGCAGTAATAATAAAAGAAAACTTCCGTGCTTGCGGCTGCCTGACCGCTTTCGAGCGCTTGCTGGTGCTCGATGATGATGATGATGATTTGTGGCTAATGAACCCTTTGTAACGGGTGGACTCAATATATTAGTGTCCTAGCCAAAAGAAAAAAACAGAAAAAAAGAAAGAAAAAAACAGTCTATACCACATAGGAGTTATGTCACACCCGGCACCGTTCGCGATTGTTTTACCGCTCTCCACCACCGCTCTAGGCGAGCTTTAGTTGTGGCTACGCCCTCGAAGCAGCGGCCACCTTCAGCGTCGAGAAATCCGAGGGCCTGCGGCATGGTGGTGCCCTCTTTTGGGGTGGGAGACAACTTCGCACAGTTAAGGACCAAATGCTCCGCCGTCTCCCGCTCGCTACCGCATACCCTGCACACAGCGGCCTGCACCTCGGGGGCGCAGTCAAACCGGCTGCGGTAGTCAAGAGTTCGGAGTGCGCCCGCACGCGCCTCGAATAGGAGGGCGCTGCCACCACTGTTGTCGTAGATCGGCTCCGGTGTGATGGTCCCCTTGTTGTCGCAGTACAGGCGGAGCGTCGTCTTCGAGGCCATAGCCGATTTCCACAGCTCTCGCTCTGTCTCACGCACATGGTCCTGAACTCCTTTAGCCGTCTCACACCTGGCTCCTCCGGTTTCCGGATAGTTCAAGAGGCCATATTTTCGCCTCAGGAACTGGACACGCGCCCTCCATTGTGTCTGGATGCCTTTAAGGTAGACGTACCTAAACACCCTGCGCGCCCACCTACCGTCATCCATGTTGCGCAGACGGCACTCAAACGCAATTTTGCTCTTGGCCTCTCGAGCCTCGAAGGAGGACCAGCCGACATCACCCTGGATGGCCTCTACGGCAACTCGGCCATGGCAGCCCAGGGCGCCAGGCGGCCTACCTCTCGCTGCCCACGTTCTAGCCAATCACGGGTTGGTGCCGTCAGGCATATGGTTGAGTTCGCGAAGGTCAGTCCAGGCACATGCACTGCCTTCCACAGCTCGCGCACCATGAGATATCGGTTAGGAGCCGCTGGCGCCACCTGGTAGCGTTAACATCAAGTGCCTCACGCGCTGCCCGCCGCTCTTTCCACTACCCAAGTATTCTAGTACACTCTAGTTGAAGCTTTCAGGCCAGGTGCGCGCGCGCCGCCGCCGCCGGCGGCGACTGCGGCTGCGCAGAGACTTTCAACATGGCTCTGAGGCGGAAAAAAAAAAAAATATAAAGAAGTGAAAAGCGCGCGCTATCATCGTCCAATCGGAGATACAGGAGAGAGAGAAGCGGCGTTTATCAAAGGATGGCGGTACTTTTCTTATATTGACTCTTTTCGCGGAGCAGTTTGTTTTAGAGAAACGAGATGGCGCTCACGGCGGCGCGCCATACCTCTCCTCAGCGACCGCGCACGAATACGAAACCATTACCGCTTCTACCTTGCTTCTGTGCAACCAGCTGTCAGAAATGCAACTGAGTTTTCGCTAACACACTGTGCTCCAGTCCTGCTAGATTGAATCATGTGGATTGAAGACGTGTGCAGTAGTTGGCTGCAAAAATAGTGACTGGCATGTTAAAGAATAGAATGAATCTGTGTGGCCAAGTTCACGGACCACTGCTGCAACTGTTCGAACGTGTTACCGGCACTTCGTGATGTACGGCTTTCCTCGAGGATACAGAAATTTGCTCATCCGCCACCCTTATATCGCTAACCTTCAAAGAAAGAGGTTCATCCCCAGAACGTAGGCAAGAGTGAGTACCACTCGTTAAACAATGACAAAGGGAGTAGCGCCGCTTCCTGTCATAGTAAGTTTCGCGCACGTTATCTATACACATGTCCCAAATGGCAGGAAAACTTACGCCCACTCTATCACCGACATATCAAGAATAAGTGAATGGGCGCACACTTGAATATATGCGCACTGTATACGCACAATAAATGACGGACTACACCTATGGTGCACGAATGGTCGAAGCTGAATGTTTCGTGATGGTCCACAAAAGTTAGCATCTTGTACTAGATGTAATACATATTTGCTACAAGGTATTACAATGTACAAAACAGCTACGTTTCAAGCCTTGTGCCCAGCAAGAACAAATCTATCGGAACTGAGCACACCCGCGAGCGATTAGGCAGAAAATAATCAGATAGTGGCCGCACCGAGGAACTTCACTGAGTCAGAAACTGACAATCCACTGCTTCAAAATATTTGCCGAATAAAGAACAAAGAGCAAAACACACTAATCCTGACTGAATTCATAATGGGAAAGCTTGGATAGCTTGGAATACACATTTAGCCCCGCTTTTAGAACAAGCACCATATAGGCTGCTTGCGCCATTTGGACATAGCTTAATCGGCTCCGAAAGCGCTTTTGCATGTTCTCTGAAGCTGTGATCAAAGCTTCATTGTGTGGACCTGCAAATATCTCTCCGCTGGCTCTTTTCGATAACATACGGGGATTTAGTCTAACCGTTCTGGGTTGTTGCGGGACTACGCTATCTCTGCGACTCCCTGGTATGCGACGTTAACAGTACATTTTGTTTTTATCCACTGCTTCAAAATATTTGCCGAATAAAGAACAAAGAGCAAAACACACTAATCCTGACTGAATTCATAATGGGAAAGCTTGGATAGCTTGGAATACACATTTAGCCCCGCTTTTAGAACAAGCACCATATAGGCTGCTTGCGCCATTTGGACATAGCTTAATCGGCTCCGAAAGCGCTTTTGCATGTTCTCTGAAGCTGTGATCAAAGCTTCGTGTCGTCCACCTAGTCACCGTCTATGATATCTCCGAAACAGAGGTTTTCTAAGCCGCGCCGGGCATCATACATTTCCGTTGTAAACAAGGAGGCAACGGAGGGAGTTGAGGCAAGCAATGGATGCGTCACCACGTGCCACGTGATCAAATATGGCAGCGCCCACGGGATCGCCGCGAAAAGGGTCAATAGGGATTTTACTCCATGTGGCCATGGAGGGGTGTCTGGCGGATGACGCATAAGCCTGTCGCTAGGTCACACAAGGAAAATAAGTCGCAAAGCTTAAGTTCATTTATACGCAATACGTTTTAGTTTTCGTGGCAAAGAATTTAAAAAATAAATTAATGCCTGTTAACTTAAGCTCACTTTCTTTTTTTTTTTTCGATGCTCGCGGCAGCTAACGTTTGGTGACGTATGGTGACGTGTTTCCTGTTGCCAGTTTTTGCCGAGTGTCCCCTCTTTACGGTGGCTAGATGGAGTGTGCTTGAGGCTAACCGGGTCATTGGTTCTTTATGTTAGTTGGTTCTTTATTCTATGTTAGGGGTCTGAGCCGACCACTTGGGTACGGCATAATGGAGGTAAACCGGGAAGTGTACGAGTCTGGCTCCCACCCTTTTGCTGGTATTCACTACAGTGGTGCCACGGACGGGACGGTAGGTAGTAGGATAGGGCGCCAAGCTACGGCTTTTTTGGGGGGACCCAGAGCCCTAAGACCACCAGTGTAGACGAAGACGAACCCAGAGAGGCCCCAAGATTCAAGAAACGTAGAATCGGTAGGAGAAGAAATAGACGTAAGCACCAGGGGCTAGGTCATTCTGACATAGGGTACATTAACATGCAAGGTGGCAGGAATAGGCTGAAGTGTGAGGAGATAGACGAGCAACTAAGGCAGGAAAAGCTGATGGTATACGGGTTTGTGGAGACACATCTTAGGGACATGGAGCAACCTCCCTGTAATCCTGACTATGCATGGGAATACTGCAATAGAACAGAGGGCAGCAGAAAAGGAGGTGGAATTGGTGCATTCATTCATAAAAGTATGAATTGGCGAAGGCTCAAACGGGAATGCAAGGAGCATTTAGTATGGCTAAAAGGGAAAGTTGCAGGAGAGCAGACACTCCTTGGCTTTGTATACCTGTGGACAGGAGCAAACGCCAAAGAGGAAAACAAAAAAATGCTGGAATGCATATCAAGTAACATTAATGAGCTAGGAGAAGGGTGCGAGATTATTATACTAGGAGATATGAACGCACACATAGAAGACATGGACGGGTACACAGACTCAACAGGCAACATGATGCTGGATATGTGTGAAATGCATGACTTAGTTGTATGCAACAGTACTGAGAAGTGTGAAGGGCACATAACATGGGAGGTAGGGAGCCCGCAGAGATTATGCACTAATGTCACATAGGATGCATGATAGGCTAAATGTAATGAGCATAGATGAATATGGCTCCAGAAGTCTAGGTAGTGATCACAAACGTATTAAGGTG